>NW_007233065.1:0-18247 GCF_000164805.1 Carlito syrichta
CAGCCTTCTGAGTAGCTGGAATTACAGGCATGCGCTACCACGCCTGGCTGATTTTTTTATTTATTATAGAGATGAGGTCTTGCTGCCCAGGTAGGTCTCGAACCCGCGGGCTCAGGCAATTCACTCACCTCAGCCTCCCAAAGGCGTGGAATTACAGTCTGAGCCACTGAGCCCGGCTAGTAATGTGTTTCTAAAAAGTCTTTGAGCCTACCAAAGTTCTTTGTATTCTTAGATAAATATACTTTGTTGACAACAGCTCACAGGAAATTTATCTTATTTAGGTAAATTTTATTAATCTTGAAACATAATATAAACATGCAGCTTTACAATGAAATTTAATAATAAAATATACAAGAAAATATTCCCCATAATAATTTCCACTGAATAGTTTCCACTGGAACATTTCCACAATTCAAAAACTTTCATTTCAGGACAAGGTCCCACTTCAGTGATGCAGTTCTCATATGTGGGTTCATTCTCCAGAGTTTCTACAAATTCAGTCATTTATACAAGAACTACAGATTGATTTAATATCTTCCTATACATAGTATAGTTTAATACTGTTTGATTCAATATATTTCAAGTGTAACTTAAGTAAAAATCAATTACATGCCAGTTTGATAATTATCATTTTAAGTACAATTTAGGTTTATCTGTTCAAATAGGAAGTATCTGAATGTATGTTCTCAGCAGTTCTCTGGGTTGTATTATTGGCACAGCTCCATGGATGGGGATCTTCTGATTCACCAGACACAGACTTCTCTCTTCTCCTTCATTTTCTCAATCCAATAGTCCACTCAAAGTCACATGAGTTGAAGACCAATTCTTCCTGTCCACTTGATGTCTCACTTCTAGCTATTCTCTTCAGAGGAAAAGGTATCTTGAAAGTCCTCATAGAGAACAATCACTAGAATATATGAAAAGTGTCCCTCAGAGTTCTCTGATTTGAGGGTTCAGATCAGGAGGGATTGACTTCTGATAAGAGTTTCATGACCCTGAATCTCCACAATCCCTTGTCCATTCTCTTAAAGACCATTCTGAGTGGTTAGCCTGGACCATAGCCAGGTCATGGATGAAGGAAAATGGTCAAGGCATGGAGAGTATTCAGGAGAACCCTGTTGTGCTGAAGTCACTGCTAGGTTTTTGGCAAGATTTCTCCTGGTCACTTAGAGTTATTCTTTGGGTCCAAACCATTATTACTGAGGGGAGATTGAGGAGTCTGGAGGTTCACAACTCAGGTCTCTGTGTGCTCCTTTGCTGGGGCTGGAGATTTTGAGTCTCCATTTATTTGGAGATTCTGGCAAATAAGCAATGGGATTTGGGCAGATTTCTTGCCTCATGCCCATAATCCTGACTTTGGAGCTAGTGGGCCCATGTGCATACAGACAAACCTGACCTCTTAATTTTTCATGCAAGACTGTGTGTGTGTGTGTGTGTGTGTGTGTGTGTGTGTGTATGTGTGTTTACATGTGGGCCAATTCTTCTACTAAGATTACCAAAACAAAACAAGAGAACTCTTGCCTTGCATGTTCTTCCTCTTGGTACTTTTGGCCCTTTCTCCCTGAAAAGAGAGTTTGCCAGTTTGCACAGGAACCTGATCTGCTCTGTTCCCAGGCAAGTTGTTCACCAGGTGGTTTTCCTGTTCAGGGTGATTCTTGTTCATTCCACTTTCATATTTTGACTGATGAATCACAACTACACTGGAAGGCAGAGTTAGTTCTAGTTTTCTCAGGTTTAATTCAGGCTTAGACCAGTTTTGTTCTTGCAGGATTTTCCGCTGGTCTAAGGTGGTTTCTTTAGTTATTGTTTTCTCCAAGTGCTTCTCTGACTCACGAACCTTGATGCAAGAGTCTCTTATAAGTTCTTTTGGGTTTCTCCTATGTCTGTCTGCAGCCCCAAGAGCTCTTAATTCCCTTCCTATTGACACCCTTCCACTGTCCCTTTCCAGTTCACACTTCAGAATGTAAAAGAGTACATAAGCTTGTTGATTCAGAACAGAAGTAGTGCCACAGGCATTTACCTGAACATCACCCATTTTATACCACTGGCCATTCCTAACTTTTACATAAGAGAAATAATGTCCATTGTGACATCTCCACCCAGCATAAACCAGCACAGCACAGAGGACATAGATAAGTGGTCTTCTGTTTTGCTGAGACATGTATGGTTGAACATCAAGACACTCAAGATATTGCACTTCCTTTGTAATTTTGTTGCCTGTGAAATCTGAGAAACTTTTCAATACAAAGATTAGGACCTTCTAAGAAGTGTGTGCATAGTCAAGGACTTGGAAGCATGTAACTTCTGTATACAAATACTACAATGATAGGCATTTTCTCCATCCAGCTGTTTGGGTTTCACCAAATTTCTCAATGCTTGGTTCACACTCTGAGTTGCCTCGATATCCAGTACAATGTCCAGATAAGGGACAAAGGTGTCTGAAATGCCATGGCAGTGGAGGTATTTGATTTGAGATCTCCAGTACCCTCCAAATATTTGATGGATTAGGATGGTGTCATCAGAGTGACAATGTAACTGCTTGTGCCCAGGCAGACATGTTTTCTCATGACATCCATAGTGAACATGAGGCATTCATGGGCATCTTCCTGCTTTTAACTGTGGAAGCCAGCAGCCAGTGCATGTGAGGTCTAGATAACATCACCAGGATAGTGGAGGACCCAAGTAAAGTGAGCTGGCATAGCATGCAAAATCTCTGCCTGTGACAGAATTCAGAGTGCTCCTGGGACAGCATACAGTTGGCCAGAGGTGGTGTGTATATCGGACACTGCAGTGCAGCATTTGTTTAGCAGGAGTTTCCCATATTCTGGAGCCAGTGTCTAGTACCAGAAGGTCTCTTCCAAGTCAGTGGAAGTTTCTCCTTGAGAACCATATAGTAAGACAGGCTGAGATTGGCCTTAGATGACAGTGATGAGTTCTTTAGTAGATAAGAACTCCAGTGGACTTTAGCATCAGCAGTCTTTGGTTGAGAAGGTTTAAGTTTCATAAAGATGCTGAGTTGAGGCTCATCTCCCAAGTGGAATGAATTCGCCTCCCTGTCTCCAGTAACAATGATCTCAAGGCTTCCCTGCTGGGACCTAAAGTTGCAGAAATAAGCTTCCTCTTTCAAGAAAGCCTCCAAATGATAGGCTTTCTCATATCATCAGCCCATTTTATGGATCACCCTACCTACCATGCCCTGCACATCCATGCAGTGGATCACATCACATATCATGTCCTTCACACCCACTTATCAGGTGTGCCAATCAAATATGAGCACTTGATTGAGTTAGGACTCATAAGGTGTAGTCTCTTGCATTCTCCAGATAAGTCAATGGATATAGTCCACAATACTGTTTATAGAACACCTGAAGAAGATTAGTTAACAGGAATGTGCATGAATATGCTAAAAATGGAATTGGATTGGGGTAGTGGTCATATATTTGTCTTAGCTCTTTCAAAATAAAGAAAGGGATGAATGCTAGGAGAAGTGAAGTGTGTATGTGTGTGTGTGTGTGTGTGTGTGTGTGTTTATAAGTATTTCATGCATGCACTTTTGTGAGATACCAATATTCCTTAAGATAGTGAATAAGAAGAATTTAAATCACATTTCCTGTTTAAGATATACCTCAAAGCTACAGTAATTAAGGCAGTGTGTTACTGGCATAAGATCAGACAGAACAATGGAAAATAAATACATCTCAGTAACAAGCCCTCCCATCTATGATCAACTGGTTTTATACAAGATGCCAAAACTTTTCAATAAGGAAAGGACATTTTTCAAAAAAATGATGTTGTGAAATCTACATATCCATGTAAAAGTCATAAAGTTGGACCATTATTCTACATGATATACAAAAGTTAACTGAAAATTGATAAAAGACTAAGTGTACAAAGTAACCTATATAATTCTTAGTAGAACACATAGAAAAGCGTATTCATGATGTTGGATTTCCTGGGTATGGCATAAAAAAAACAGGCAGCAAGAAATAGATAAATTCAGATTAATCAAAATTAAAAACTTTTATGCATCAATAACAGTATCAACATAGGGCATAGTCAATGCAAGCCACAGAATGGGAGAAAATATTTGCAGAACATATATCTGATAAAGTTTCAATATCCAGAATATATACAAGCTACAACTTAAGAAAAACAAACAACACAAATAAAAAATGAAGAGTACTCATATAGACATCTCTCCAAAGAAGATACACAATGGCCAAGAAATACACGAGATGTTTCACATCATTATTTATTAGGAAAATGCAAATCACAACTAGAATTATACACTGCTACATATTCATTAAGGCAACTAAGATTCAATCAATCAACAAAGCAAAAAATAACCAGTGTTGCTAGGGAAAAGACACTATTGTGCACAACTATTGAGATGAAAAAATGGAGCAACCCCTGTGGAAAACAGCATAGCCTTTCCTTCAAAACATAACTGTATAATTATCAGATGATCACAAACTCTACTTCTACCTTGAAAACCCAAGAGAATCAGTCAAGAATCTCCTTGCACTGAAAAGGGATTTTGTCAAAGTCTCAGGGAATAAAATAGATGTGCAAAAGACAATCACATTTCTATACACCAATAGCAAACAAATAGAAACCCAAATAAAAAGCACAATTCCATTCACGATAGTCACACTCACAAAAAAAGAAATACCTTGGCATCTTCCTAACTAGAGATGTAAAAGACCTTTACAATGAAAACTATTTAACACTGCTCAAAGAAATCAAAGATGACACAAACAAGTGGATAAATATTCCATGCTCACAGATTGGAAGAATCAACATTGTTAAGATGACCATTCTACCTAAGGCAACTTACAGACTTAATGCAATACCCATCAAATTATCAGCAACATTCTTCTCAGATCTAGAAAAAATAATACAGGAATTCATATGGAAACACAAATGACCAAGAATAGCCAGAAAATTCCTCAGGAAAAAAAAAAAAGCAGGAGGTATCAGATTCCTAGACTTTAAACTTTATTGTAAAGCTACAATTATAAAATCAGTCTGCTATTTGTAGGAGGACAGGCATATAGACCAATGAAATAGAATTGAGGTTCTAGAAGCAAAACATCAATCTCTCAACCAACTCATCATTGACAAAGCCTCCACCACCTACCATTGGGGAAATAAGAACCTATTTAGTAAATGGTGCTGGGAAAACTGGCTGACCACATGCAGAAGATTCAAACAGGATCCCTATCTATCCCCATACACAAAATTAACTCTAAATGGATCAGATACCTAAATGTAAAACCTCAAACTATAACAACCTTAGAAACTGCAGGAGACACCCTTATGGAAGTTGGAACTGGCAACCAATTTCTGAGCAAAGCCCAAAATGCACAGGTAAGATAGAAAAGTCGTACCTCATTAAACTGACAAAGAAACCATCAAGAAAGCAGGGAGACATCCCACAGACTGTGAAAAATATTTGCTAAATCCATGTCTGACAAAAGCCTAACATCAAGGATCTATAGGGAACTTAAACATGCTGAACATAAAAAAATAAACAACCCCATTACAAAGGGTCAAAAGATATGAATAAGCATTTCTCAAAAGAAGACATATGAGTAGCCAACAGATCCATGAAAAAATGTTCAGCCTTACTAGTCATCAAGGAGATGCAAATTAAAACTACACTAAGATACTACCTAACTCCAATCAGAATGGCCATTATCAATAACTCAAAAACTAACAGATACTGGAGAGGATGTCATGAAAAGGGAATACCTTTACACTGTTGGTGGGAGTGTAAACTAGTACAGTATCTGTGGTAATCAGTGTGGCAATTTCTAAAAGTTCTAAAAATTGATCTTCCATATGACCCTGCAATCCCCCTACAGGGAATATACCTGGAAGAACTCAGGTCACTCTATAAAAAAGATAATTGCACACCTATGTTTATTCACAGCATTGTTCACAATAGCAAGAACATGGAACCAACCGTTCTGCCCATAAAAAGACGATTGGATTAAAAAAAATGTGGTACATATACACAATAGAATTTTATGCAGCCATAAAGAAGAACAAAAATCATGATCTTATAATACTTATAATACTGAGTGATCTCTCACAGATACAAAGAGCTCAGTAATACATGTTCTCACGCATAAGTGGTCCTTGAACAACTACTGTATTACTACAGAAGAAGGATTGAAAGTATCGGGTATTGCGAGGGCGGTGGGGAGTGGGAAGGTGGGATTGACAGTAGTGGATAACTACTTAGGGAAGGGGGGCACACTTCATCAATAAGGGTCTGGGCTTTCAGTGTATCCATAAATCTATAATGTACATTGTACTTATAATTTCTTGTTCCTTATCACCCTCCTCCTACTATCCTGTCTTTGTGAGTTTCCAATGTCTATCATTCCATACCCTGTGTCTATATGTACACAGTACTTCTCTCCCACTTATGTATGAAAACTGCATGTGTTCATTTACACGTAGATTGTCTTATGCCCATGCCACCCCTGAGACAGCAAATCAACTCCTTCCCTAGTTTCTCCTCCTCACCCTACTCACAATTTGAATACCAAGAGGATGAAGGCATCTATAATAATCCACTTCCAACTAATGTATAGTCAATGTATTTTTCTTATGATTTACTTAATAACATTTTCTTTTCTCCTGCTATGTTATTGTAGGAATACAATTTATAATGCTTATAACTATAAAATGTGTTTTAATCAACATTATATGTTATTGATAAGGCTTCTGTTCAACAGTAGGCAATTAGCAGTTATGTTATGGGGTGAAGGGTGCAGAGAACAGTCAGAAGGGCGCCCCCAAGATGGCGCTGCCACCCTAGACAACAAAGGCCCTAGGTTCCGGCTTCTTCACGCATGGTTACCCTAGCGGGCGTCCAATCATTTTCCATAATGTAGCTAGCTTTTTTATACGTCCAATGGGCCTGCAACATGGCGTCTGCCCACCCTGCTCCCAGGCTGCTCCTCCAATAAAACCTAGCCGCTGCCCCTTCCGGCCGCTGTCAGGCTAATAATAATAAATACAGCCCTCTCCCTGCATAGCTCTCTCTCTCGTGCTCTCTCTCTCGCCCTCTCTGCCCCTCTCTCTTTCTCTCGCTCTCTCTCGCTCTCTCTTTCCCCTGACTCTCTCTCTCTCTTTCTCCCTCTCTCTCTCCCTCCCAATCCCCCACGGTTACAGACCCCTCTCCTTTTCCCCTGTAGTCACTGCTTTAATAAATCTCTTGGTCTTTAGCGGGTGTGGAGTTGCCACTGGCACCTAAGTTCTTTCATGGAGGAGATAAAAGTTATGTCAGGAATTTCCACATTGAAGATGGTCTGAATCCCTAATATACTTTGGAAATTCTGAATAGAGAAAATAAATAAATACATGGAAATTTACACTAAGTTCATGGATTCAAAGACTCAATGGTATTAAGACTTCAGTGATTCCACAACTGACTGATATAGAAAATACATTTGTAACTTCTAAGAGCTTGGTCAACAACAGGATCATTACCTCAACTTTCACAGTTACCCATTTTGGTGGACCTGAACTAACTACATTTTGTACAAAGTTTGCTGTGATCACAGGGATAAATTTCAGTAACAGAGAACCATACAATCAATTAGGAAAAATTGAATGAAGACATGGATGTTGGCTGAAGAAACCAAAACTTAGTAGGTTTCCGCTGGTTCCTGTGAACATCAGATGAACTGAAACAGGTGGAGAGCCTGGAGATGGCATGCTTATTATGAACAGCAGATATTTCAATCCTTCCACTTTCTCTCTAGTGCTTCTAGTACACCTCAGCATTTCTTCCATGGAACTTAGAAACTCACACTCTCTGAATTTTTGGGTATTTGAAAAATTTCTTTTAGGCAGAATTCAAAGATGCCCTCAAGACTTTTCTGGTGTTGTACACACTCATGACTCCAAGTTGCTTCTTGCCTCAGGTTACCCTAAATTTTTTCCTTCCTCTTCCATCTGCCCCTCCTTCATTCCACTTGCCGTCATAAGGTCATATTTAATTTCTCTTTCCTCCACACCCTCAGAACACCTGGTGATTGGCTCATGGATCTTCATATGCCTCCCCTCCCACCCAGCTTCAGTCCATCCCCACTCGGGGGGATTCCTCTTCCTGCTCTGTACTTCCCATTTCTGCCTGAGTGCCCCCCATTTACTCCTGCCTTGGTCCCAGGTGGTCCTCCCAAATGCTCTGCTCCCTGACCCCAGCCTTGGGGCTCATCTCTCTATTCTCTCCTTCCCTCTTGAGTTCCCAGGCAATCCATTCATTTCCCTGCTTTGTGCATCTCTGTCCTCTCCTGCTCCGATTTCCCTTTGTAATCAGACCTCCTTGTGCCTGCTTAGGCTGACTCTCTTACCCTCACCCATCCCTCCACCTGCCCATCATGCCCTTGAATCAGGAACCTCAGTGGCCATCCTCCATCGCTGAGTGTCAGGATGCAACACTCGCCTCACCTCATCTCCCCTCAGTTTCCTCTTCCTCCCCTTCTCCTGTTTGGGGCAGTGCTACTTTCACTCTTCTGACCCCCCATTTCCTCTGGCCTCCCTGTCACCCAACCTCTGCTCTCTGAATCCATGTATATTCTGGTTTCACACAAAACAGCTTTCCTCTGCCACCAACACCCTCCCTTCCACCCAGAGGAACCCAACCCAAGTCTCCCCTCTCATAACCACACCTGCCTCACCCTCTACCACGTGTCCTCCAGGATTCCACGTTCTTATCAACTCCATCACCTCAGCCAGGGCAAACTCTCCTTTCATGTCTGTGGTTTTCTTCCACTGTCTTGGTCTCCAACCCTTTGGAAACACAGGGAGTTGAGGTGATTGGCCGCCCCCTAAGCACTAGAGACAAGGAGTCCATCCCTGACCCATATTGTAAATCATCCCTCACTTTCAGGAACTCAATCAATTCTGAGGATGAACAGGAGAAATCTGGTTTCAGTATCTTTTCCCAGCTTTTTCTTACTCCTGAGGCCTACAGCCAGAATGATCTCCTTTCCCCAAATAAAACTTAAGTGAACTTCCTGACCTCCGCTTCCCACACTTGTGCCCACCTTCTTCAGTCTCCACACACAAATTCCACGTGCTAAATGAAGGAAAGTGGTTAGTGGGAAGTAGTTGGTTTGGACTGGGCCCTTGCTCTGGGACCCACAGACCACACCGGTGTAGAATGTGAGCCCAGCAACAGAGCTTTAGGTAATTGCAGGAGACTCTGTAACCAATTATCCAACGATGCAGTAGGCACTTAAGTTGCCAGTAAATCCTACTTCTGGTTTTCTACTAATACTGCCAGATCACAGATTAGATGGATTTCTCAGATCCTGTTTCAGTTCTGAGACCTGCCCAATTTCCAGATCATTTTTGTTTTGGTTTTCCTTTTTTTGTTTGAATTTTGTTGCTGTTGTTTTTAATTGCTTGAATAAGCACTTTTGAATTTGATCAAATAGTGTTTTTCGGTTTAACACAATTCTCGATTTCATTTTGGGGATAAAGTCTGTTGTGTCTCTGTAGAGAGTGTCTTCTCTCTACTTCCGAATATTTTCTCCTCTAATTGTATTCCACTTAAAGGGCTCACTGAAGATTGAAGACAAGTCAGTGGAGGCTTTGAAAGGAGAGGCGTAGGGTGGTCTGGGCCTTCAGTCCCAATTCCATGTCCAGCTCTACGTGAGTGTTCCCTGAAGGGTACAGAGTGAGGTTAGGGTGTGTCAGGATGCACCAACATTGAGCAGTCTCAGAGGGCAAGTGTGTCTCTCTCTGTAGGCTGTAATGGCTCCTCCCTCCTGACACCCTATTAGGGTCCTCCTTGGGCTGAGGTAAGGAATATTGCTGGCTTCAGTGATCCTGGGGACTCAGTCTAATAAAGTAAGCCTTCTCCAGAACACTACAGGGGTGTCCAAAAGCAGCAGCAGGGAGCGGGAGGACTTGATCTTGTCAGGTCTCCACAAAATTTCTAAGCAAGAGAAATTGAGAATGTGTTTTGGGTCTGCTTTTCAATCATGATAATAAGAAATTGAGGGCTCTCCACAGACACCAGGAAAAGGATTACAGAGTCTGATCCAACTGCAAGGAAGCACATACCAATCTTCCCTGAAAAATGTCTTTAAAAAGTCAGAGAATTTTTGCCTTTTAAAAATGAAAGAGCACAGTCTTCCCAGATTTGGTAACCACAATCCAAGGGGTTGGTGCACACAGGTGATTGACCCCTTGGAATGTGAAGGAGGGAACTTTGATACAGATCTGGAGCAGATAGATGGTGCTGAAAGAAAGGATTGAACTCTATCCTACTGATGGATAAAGAAAATTTAATTTGTTTAATCCAAAAGAAACCAGTTTTTTTCTTCTTTTTTTTATTTTGAAGATGTGGGGTATGATTCAGTGTTAGGTGTAAAAGTGGTCAATGTACAAGTAAAGTCTGTGCCTCTCTTTGATGCACACTTCACTTGGTTTGAGATCAGGTACCCTTATTGATGTTGTGTCCCCTCCACCTCCCAATCCTGGCAGTTTCCAGCTACTAACAATACCTTTTTTATAGTATTATGGTAAAGGTCAGGGTCTGCTTATGAGTGAGAAACCAGGTTTAAAATAACTTGTTGGAAACATAATTTTTATGTAATTCTCAAATTCTTTATTTATATCTTGATTTTACGTGAAATATTTTCAACATTAGAGAAAAAAATGAACATGCAAATACCCATGAGACAATTTAAAAATTTCTACACTTAGAAGTCTTGTGTAATTCACTCAAAAGTTAGTCAAGTTTGGGAGTGAGAGTTGTTCAGAAGTATTACTCAAGCAAAGCAAGAAACATGTCATCCTCAAAATTAATTTATATCTCATCAACACCATGAATACTAGAGATTGTTTTTCTCAAAATTAATGCATAATTACAATGTCATTGCAAATTTTCAAGCCAGTACAACGAAGACTAATAAAAATCTTTATTGTCAAAACATGTGATGTTCATTTACTTTCAAACCTGCTAAATTATTTTTACTGTATTTTTGTGAACCATGTTCTAAACAATGTACTTTAATTATATTTGATTATTAACTAAAAATTAGAAAGACTGCAAATAATAGCACTTAAAATGCATGAGGGAATTTGGCAACTTAAATAGATAAACATGTTATTTATTAAGAATATTAATCATACTAAAAAATTAAAAATGCAGGTTACTGAACACAGCATGATACTTTCTTTCACTAAGCATGATACTTTTTAATAAAACCACCATGTCTTTAAAGAGAAAAAATCTAATAATGAAGTCCACACATTTGCTGTTTTGTGACATAGTGCTACACATGTTGCCAGTGCTCTGAGACAAAAGCGTGACAGTGGGGTGTAAAGTAAAATCCAAACATTTTTGCTATTAGCTGGTGATATGATTGTCTATGTAGCAAATGACAATGAAATGACTAAAATTCTCTTAGAAATAACAAGTGGTTTAAACAAATTACTGGGTTAATATCAATCTATCTAAAATGTGCCATTTGGATATCATTTTAAACAATAAAATAGATAGCTTTACATACTGAATCTAGGAAAGTCTTTGTAAAGTTTTAGGAAAATGAGACGACAATTTCCAAGTTAAAATGATATGAAATTTAAAGAAGTGACCATGTACTTATATTTGGAGAAATCACAAAAAATACATTCCCCTTTAATTAATGCGCATTTCAGTGGTTTCAAAAAAACCCAACAGATTTTATCTTGGTAGATGAGGAGACAACAAGGGAGCAATTTGTGTATGAAAACTTGAATAATTACATCAGTACAAGGGATTCCCCTTCACAATGTCAAGAATACTGCAATGACACAATAACTAAGGGAAGGTGGAAATGGAACAATAGTAAACCTACAGTTCAATAATGTGGAAAAACTGAACAGAACTTCTCATGCAATAAATACTGAAAAACCTTGCCCATCAGTAAGGTAGTAAAGCACACACTTATAATCATTAAAAATCAATTTACTTTCATCCTGACTTTTGTGATTGCCATGAATATTAAGCAGTATGTATAAAAGGACAAGTAAACAACTGGAAAACTGAGAGAAATGGACTCACCCATTCAGAATCAAAGGATGGACATAGAGATGCGTACTGCAGCAGAAGTTAGACTTTAATGATGGTCTTGCAAGATTGCATGTCTGGAGCAATTACAGCAAGCAATTTATCTTCTAGTATGC
This sequence comes from Carlito syrichta, assembly GCF_000164805.1. Taxonomy (NCBI): domain Eukaryota; kingdom Metazoa; phylum Chordata; class Mammalia; order Primates; family Tarsiidae; genus Carlito; species Carlito syrichta. The sequence continues at coordinate 12,202 of NW_007233065.1, forward strand.
AAGTCCTCTCCCAATTTCCCATTAACTGAGAATTGCAGGGTTACAATCTCTTCTGGACATTGCCTTAGCAGTTTTTGGTTCAAATAAGGTTCAAATAAGTACTCATTTCTATTTGAATGGAGAGCTTTCAGCATCCTTATTTTTAAGTTTGTTTTTCCTAAGATGACATGACTATTATCATGCCTTTCTTTCTCATGAGTTTTTGGTCATGTCTGCTTCCTAGTATGAGCTCTTGGTCATGTTAGCAGACTTCTTTCCATTTTATGAAAAGAAATCTTCACTGGAAGATTTAAAATAAAACTATTATGATTTCAGTGTAATGGGAAACATGTTTAAGTTAACAATAAATATGAGATGCATGAAAAATATTGAAACTCTACATGAAAATCGGAAATATCACATAATATGAAATTTTATGACCATTTTCAAAATGGGAGTAGATATTTATAATTATATCAACTATAAAGAATCAGTATCTGGAACACATAAATTCAAATAATGCACAAACTAAGGGAAAATAATCAGAAAAGTATCTAGGAAAGCATATGATGAGGAAATGCAATATAAGTAACAAGGTTGGGGGTAATATTTTCTAACCTGCTCCCTACATCATTAATGAAAAGCAAATGAAATAGGAGCAAAATCCAAATATATGCAATTCATAAAAATCAGACACTATGAAAAGGGGAAACAATACTGAAAAACTGAGACTCTCTTCCAGTATTCCTGGAAATGTGACTGATTTAATGCTTTGGAGAACATTGTGGTCACTTAGATGAAATCAGGAAAGATACAAATGTAACGATTCAGCATTGCCACTCCTCTCTCGCCCTTCACATAAAAGAGAAATGTGCCCTAAATTGTCCATTTACAGATGACTAATGGCAGATAAATGATTAAGAACACAAATATCAGCCCACAGGAGAGTTCCAACAGAAATCTAATAGAGCCACACAAAGAAATAGAAATGACAATGAACTGACAGAACAATGCCTCATGTATCTATCTAGAGACATTTCAGAAATAATACTTTGAGTCACAAATGGAGGTTAAAAAAAGTAGCCACTTCAAATCATGTTTAGATAAAGAAGAATTGAAGTTCCCAAGGACTTGTGAGAGGGAAAAATGTGGAGGTAGTGTTCACTGGCTAGAGAGTGAATATTGGGGAAAATGAGAAGTTCTAGAGATGGAGGGTGGGGTCGGCTGCACCTCAGGATGATCACACTGCATTTTGAAAACCACATTGAAGTATAAATAAGGTGGTACATTTATATTACACATATTTTATCACAATAAAAATGAGAGATGCACAAATGTTTATTTTTCTTACAGAAAATATGTATTCCTAAAGTCATGCTGGTGTGTGTGTATATATATATATATATATATATATATACATATGATGCTTTTACATAGTAAATATGCAATTAGAGTGCATTTTGTGAAGACTTGCTTACTGTTCGGCATGGTGACTCTCACCTGTAATCCCTGTGCTTTGATGTCAGGAGTTAAGGACCAGCCTAGGCAACAGGTCTCTACCAAAACAGAGAGAGAGTGAGAGTGACAGTGAGAGCGACAGCAAGAGAGAGAGAGAGAGAGAGAGAGAGAGAGAGAGAGAGAGAGAGAGAGAGAGACTTGTTTACAGGAATTGTAATTGGATGAATTGATTAAATTAGGACAGATGTCCAATCAAATACCCAAAATAGTATAAAAACTCCCTGCAGAGCACATATCATCCCTCCCTGCCCCTTCTCAAACATCTTGGGAGCTGCACTATGTCCAGCAGAGTTTGTTCAACTTCTGTGCATCTGACAACCTGCTGACAGGTGGATGCCTGCATTCCAGGTGGGGATTCTTTACAAAGTTGTTCTTTGAATAATCCCTCAGAAAAGTAGGAGATAGGAAATATATAATATTGTGGTTTTAGGTGACATGGTAACTATTTATTCTTTATAGTAGTATTGCTTTTAATAGAGACTGACAAAGTATTTCAATCTAAGTGTCAATTATGACATGAATACTAAAATTCCAAAGAATATATGCACCAGTATTGTGACTTTGTGGTGAGGTAGATAAACAGTTTTGAAGAAAGTTGGCTTTGGTTTTGGGCATGCCAGGTCTAAATATTTCACTTGTTCATCCTTAGTTCTAATCTATTCATTTTGCATTTATTAGAGACTATAGTATGGTGTTGAAGAGAAAACAGTAAATAAAACAGAAAAGACCATGAACTCCCAGTCTAATTGAGAAGAAAACAACTTTTCTATGGGAATTTGTGTTTGAAAATTGCCTATTTTAGAATCAAAAGAGACAATTCAAAGCTTAATGTTTTAAAACACACTTTATTTCTGATTTTTGAATATATGTGCCAAGAGTCATATATACAATTTCCCTACCTTTCATTATTTTGTTAGACCAGGGAGATACTGTCTTTCTTTTCCCTAATAGAATGAGTTGTGATAGACCAAAGTATCCAGATTCATACACTCATGGTTTAAATCTAAATTCACCATATATAAGCAATGTGTTGTGTGTAACTCATGGTCCTATTCTTTTTTAATACATTTTTAATTTTAAATATGTAGGGTACAGTTCAGGGTTAGGTATACAAATGCTTATTATGCAGGTACCCTTGTTGATGAGGTGAGGCCCCTCTCCTGGCAGTTTCCCACTACTGCTCTCCCAACCTTGCTTCCCCTGGCAGTTTCCCATTACTGCCAATCCCTTCATTGTAGTATTACCATAGTTGTTCAAGGTTCGCTTATGAGTGAGAACACATGATACTTGGTTCTTTGTCTCTGTAATAAATCACTCAATGTTATAGCCTCTAAGTCCATCCAAGTTGCTGTGAAGTTCCTAATTCTGTCCTTCTTTATGGCTACATAATATTCCAACATGTATAGTACCACATTTTAAAAATACAGTCCTCTTTTGATGGGCAAAACAGTTGGCTCCATGTTTTTCTTATTGTAAAGAATTCTGTGATAAACATGCATGTACAGGTGTATTTTTCATAGAGTAATCTGAGCTCCTCCATATATATTCCCAGAAAGTGGGATTATTGTAGCTTTATAGTAAAGTTTGTGGGGTCATATAGGAGATCAATTGTTAGATCTATAGAGAATCACCAATCTGTTTTCCACAGAGGTTGTACTAGTTTGCATTCCCACCAACAGTGTGGGAGTGTTACCTTTGTGCTGCATCCTCTCCAGCATGTGTTGTTTTCTGAGTTATTAATGATGGCCATCCTGAATAAAGTTAGGTGGTATCTCAATATGGTTCTAATTTGCATTTCTTTGATGACTAGTGAGGTTGAGCATTTTTTCATGTATCTGTTGGTTGTTCGTATTTCTTCTTTTGAGAAGTGTCTGTTCATATCTTTTGCCAACTTTGTAATGAGTCTTTTTTTTTTTTTGGCATGTTTTAATTCCTTGCAGATCCTAGATGTTAGGCCTTTGTCAGATATACAGTTGCCAAATATTTTTTCCCAGTCTGTCCCAGTGGTTTCTTTGGCTTTGCAGAAGCTTGTCAGTTTGATGAGATCCCACTTGTCTATCTTATCTCTTATAACATGGGCACTTGGGGTTTTGACCAGGAATTGGTTGCCAACTCCAATTTCCATAAGGGTATCTCCTGTGTTTTCTAAACTTCTTAGAGTTTGAGGTTTTATGTATAGGTCCTTGGTATATTTAGAGTTGATTTTTGTGTATGGCGATAGGTAGAGGTCTTGTTTTAATCTTCTGTATGTGGTTAGTCAGTTTTCCCAGCATCATTTACTGAACAGGTTATCTTTTCCCGAATGGTTGATTGTGGAGATGTTGTCGAAGATGGGTTGATTGAGAAATTGAGGTTTTGTTTCTGGAATCTACTCCATTGGTCTATATGCCAGTTCCTGTTCCAATACAAAGCTATTTTGGTTATTGTAGCTTTATAGTAAAGTTTGAAGTCTGGTAATGTGATATCACCTGCTTTGGAATTTTTTGCTGAGGATTGTTCTGGCTATTCTTGGTCTTTTGTGTTTCCATATGAATTCCTGTATTGTTTTTTCTAGGTCTGAGAAGAATGTTGTTGGTAATTTGATGGGTATTGTATTAAATCTGTAGATTGCCTTAGGAAGGATGGACATCTTCACAATGTTGATTCTTCCAATCCATGTGCATGGGATATTTTTCCACTTGTTTGTGTCATCTTTGATTTCTTTGAGCAGAGTTTTGTAGTTTTCATTGCAAAGGTCTTTCACATTTCTGGTTAGGAAGATGTCAAGATATTTCATTTTTTTGTGGCTATTGTGAATGGAATTGTGCTTTTGGTTTGGGTTTCTGTTTGTTTATTATTGGTATAAAGAAATGCGATTGTCTTTTGCACATTTATTTTATATCCTGAGACTTTGCCAAAGTCCTTTATCAGTTTAAGGAGGTTTTTGAAGGATTCTCTTGGGTTTTCAAGATACACAATCATGTCTTCTGCAAAGAGAGATAGCTTGACTTCCTCTTTTCCTATTTGGACACCCCTGATTGCCTTCTCTTCTCTGATTGCTCTAGCCAGGACTTCCAATACTATATTGAGCAGGAGGGGTGAGAGTGGGCATCCTTGTCTTGTTCCAGTTTTCAGGGAAAATGGTGCCAGTTTTTGTCTGTTTAGGAGTATGCTGGTTGTGGGTTTCTCGTAGATGGCTTTTACTATTTTGAGGTATGTTCCCCGTATGCCTAGATGTTCGAGGGTTTTTATCAAGAAGGGGTGCTGGATTTTATCAAAAGCTTTTTCGGCATCTAATGATATAATCATGTGGTTTTTGTTTTGACATTTGTTGATCTATTTAATTATATTTATGGTTTTATAAATGTTGAACCAGACTTGCATTCCAGGTATGAAGCCTACTTGGTCATGATGGATGATTTTTGAGTGTGTTGTTGAATCCGGTCAGCTAGGATCTTGTTGAGAATTTTAGCATCTATGTTCATCAAAGATATTGGCCTGTAGTTCTCTTTCTTTGTTGGATCTTTACCTGGCTTGGGTATCAATGTGATGTTAGCTTCATAAAATGATTTGGGGAGGGTTCCAACTTTAACAGTCACCTGGAATACCTTCAGTAGGATTGGTAACCTCTCCTCCTTAAATGTCTTGTGGAATTCTGCTAGAAAGCCATCTGGTCCAGGGATTTTTTCTCCAGGTAGTTTTCTTACTACATAGTCAATTTCCTTGATTGCTATTGGTCTATTTAGGGTCTCAAGTTCTTCTTGTTTCAGCCTAGGCAGGTTGTGTGATGTCAGAAAGTCCGCCATTTCCTTAAGATTTTTAAGCTTGTTTCCATATAAGTGTACATAGTTGTCTCTAATGATTTTTTGTATTTCTTCAGGGTCAGATGTGACTTCATCCTTTGTGTTTCTGATTGTGTTTATTTGGGCTTTTTCTCTCTTTTTCTTGGTCAGACTAGCTAGGGGACCATTGATCTTGATCATCATTTCAAAAAAACCAGCTTTTTGTTTCATTGATTTTTTGTATTATCTTTTTGTCTTCTATGTCCTGGATTTGGGCTTTTATTTTGGTGATCTGGATTCTTCTACTGAAATTAGGGTTTTGGTGGTCTTGTTTTTCCAGCTTCCTTAGGTGGCTTGTGCAGCTGTTGATTTGTGATCCTTCCATTTTCTTCAGGTGTGTTTGTAGGGATATAAATTCCCCTCTTACTACAGTTTCATGGCATCCCAGAGATTTTGGTAAGATGTTTCTTCATTTTCATTTTTTTCCAGGTATATTTTAATCTCTGTTTTGATTTCATTGTTGACCCAGGATTTGTTTAGCATCATGCTGTTTAGTGTCCATGTCTTTGTGGGTTTTAGGGGGATCTTGTTCTTGCTAATGTTTATTTTTATTACTCTATGTCCGGATAGAGTGATGGTTTATAGTTATCTCCGTTAAAAGTCGCTTGTGATTCAATTACGTACAGATATGTGAAAGATCGCTTCTGTTCTTTCAAGGAATGGGGCTTACTTCATAGTTGTCAAACTTACATGAACGGAATTGTTCACAGTATCCTTTTATCTTTTTT
>NW_007233065.1:18267-42384 GCF_000164805.1 Carlito syrichta
GTATATTTTAATCTCTGTTTTGATTTCATTGTTGACCCAGGATTTGTTTAGCATCATGCTGTTTAGTGTCCATGTCTTTGTGGGTTTTAGGGGGATCTTCTTCATGCTAATGTTTATTTTTATTACACTATGGTCTGAGAAGGTGAATGGTAAAATTTCAGTCCTTTTAAATTTGCTTTTGTTTGATTTATGGTCAAGTATGTGGTAGATCTTAGAGTACGTTCCATGCAGTGATGATTAGAATTTACATTCTGTAGTCTTTGGATGGAGTGTTCTGTAGGTATCAATTAAATTCATTTGGTCAAGTGTCACATTGAGGTTTCGGATCTCATTGCTAATATTTGTCCTGATGATCTGTCCAGGGTTGTGAGTGGGGTATTGAAGTCCCCTGGTATTACAGTGTTGGAGTCAATATCTTTTTTTAGTTTACCTAGAAGCTGCTTTATGAAAGTTGGTGGTCTTATGTTGGTTACATATATGTTTAAGATGAATATTTCTTGTTGATGGATTGAATCTTTTAACATTATGTATTGGCCTTCTGTATCTTTTTAAATTTTTGATAGCTTAAAGGGTATTTTGTCTGAGATTAAGATCGCTACTCCTTTCTTTTGTGTTCTGTTCACCTGAAAATTTGTTTCCCACCCTCTTACTTTGAGTCTGTGAGGGTACTTTCTAGTGAGGTGAGTCTCTTGAAGGCAATAGATTGTTGCCTGGTGATATTTTATCCATTTTGCCATTCTATGTCTTTTCAGTGGTGTGTTTAGTCCATTCACATTCAAACTAATTATTGAAATGTGAGAGTTGATCCCTGTCGTAATGTTCTTACAGAGTTGTTATTGTTCTTCCTATGTGTGTGTTGTCTTTCTTTTGGTTTTAGAGTCAGCTTATGTGTGTTTTTAATCTTTTGCCTGTACTCTTGTGAAGAGCTTTGTTGTTCTTTTTTCCTTTTCTTCTGTGTTCAATACTTTCTTAAATGTTTTTTGTAGAAGTGGTCTGGTGGCAGCATAGTTTCTTAGGGATTGGATGTCTGGGAAAGATTTCAATTCTCCTTCATTGATGAAGCTTAGCTTGGCTGGGTAGGTTATTCTCAGTTGAAATTGTTTATCTTTTAGAACTTTGAAGATAGGGCTCCAAGCTCTCCTAGCCTGGAGGGTTTCTGTAGATAAATCTGCTGCTATTCTAATTGGTCTCCCCTGGTAGGTAGTCTGACCTTTTTCTCTTGCTGCCTTTAGGATTTTTTCTTTGATATCTACTTTGTTTACGTGGATTATTATATGTCTGGGAGTTTGTCTTCTCATTTGTTGTCTTTCAGGGATCCTCTGAATCTCGTGTTTGAATTTTTGCATCACTGATGAAATGAGGGAAGTTTTCTTGAATGATTTCATGAAATGTTTTTTCCAGTGTGACCCATGTTTCTCTCTCTGCCTCAGGAAGGCCAATTACTCTTAGGTTTTTTTCTCTTGAAGTGATCATTCATCTCTTGAAGGTTTTGTTCTGTCTTTTTATGCTTCTTTTCAATGTTTTTGACAGTTTGGGTTCTTCTGTGTTTTGGTTTTCGAGCTCTGAGATTCTTTCTTCTGCTTGGCTAATTGCCCTTTCCATGCTTATTAGTTTGTTATTTATTTTCATTACAATATTCTTTACTACTATTATTTCTGTCATCAGCTCCTTCTTATTTTCCTCTTGTCTCTCCTAAATTTTTTTTTTATTCTCTCTATTAATGTCTCGATGTCAGGGTTTGTTGCATGTGACTAGTCATTCTGTGGGCTCTTCATTGTTTGTGTTCTGAAGTCTCTTTTCTCAGTGTCTGACCTCCTAGGGGTCTGGTGAGACCTATATTCTCTTTTGGCTTTTCTTCATTTGTGTAGTTTTTTCTTCCCTACTTTTTCCTTCCCTCTACATCATCATCTTCTTTTTATTTTATTTTTTGAGTTGGAGTCTCACTCTGTCGCCCAGACTGGAGTGCATGGCAGCTTCTGGCCACTGCAGACTCGACCTGCTGTGATCTGGCAATCTTTTCACCTCAGTCTTCCAAGTAGCTGGAACTACAGGCACGTGCTACCATGCCCAGCTCATTTGATTTATTGTGGAGATGAGGTTTCGCCAAGTTGCCCAGGTGGGTCTTGAATCCGCAGGCTCAGGCAATCCACTCACCTCAGCCTCCCAAAGGTGCAGGATTACAGGCTGAGTCACCGAGCCTGGCTCGTTGTCCTCTTTAATTCTGTTATTCAGGGGTGGAGAGGTTGCTTTTACTTCTGTTTTTTTCAATCTCTTATTCTTCTTTATGTATGCCCTCTTACTTTGTTCAATTCTGGAGTTGCAATGTATGTTGGGGGTGGTCCTTTTTGCAGTTTTGAGATTTATTTAAGGGGGAAGTTGTGATTCAAAATCTATCTGCAGGTCCTGGTATCTGCTGACAGGGTATAGATAATCTGAAACCCTCCTCCCACTGCCTTGGAATCTGACCAGGCAGTGGGGTTGTAGGTTTACTCCCTGATATAAAATGAAGTTAACAGAGGGAAGAGAATGGAGCAGACAGTGGGGAGAAGAGGGGGGTGGAGAGAGAGAGAAGAGTAAGGGGGAAAACAGATGAGTGTACCAACAAATTGAGAGAGAGACAAAAACTGAAACAGTTAAAAACAATAGACCACTGCTACAAACTAACCAACTCCCATACAAAAAAAACTAAAACAAAAATGATGCTAATGTACAAACTAATCAATCTCCTTATTGGTGTGCTATTCCTCTATACAAAGATATGGTTTACAGATAGAAGAAAAGAAAAGAAGAAATGAAAAGAAAAGAAAAGAGAAGGAAAGAAAAAAGGGAACAAAACAAAAGGAATAGAATCTAGTAAGTAAACTAACTACTACAGTCAAGCACATTCTGAGACTTTTCATTTAATCCCAATGTCCTTTCAGTTCTGATTTCTAGTTGTCTTTTCAGGTTGGTAAATTTGTTCACAGTTAGGGTCAGTTGCCCCTGTCCTGCTGTGAAGGGCAGTTCAGACCAACACTCAGTTCACCACTACTCAGTTCACCACTCTGATATGGGAAAAGCTTCTGTTTTTCCTATTTTGGTGTTGTTACCTTGCATTGCCAGCAGGTGGTGCTATCTCTCCACTCCGAATGGTCTTTATCTCAGCTGACTGCCCAAGTGGGGAGGGAGCCGTTGCCTCAAGGCACAGGGGAGGAGACCCACGTCCTGGCAGGACATCACAGTGGCAGCAGTGGCAGCAGCGATCCCAGCAGATCTTGCCTGCAGGGGCTGCAAGGTCTGAAGGCGTGGGTTGCCTGAGGCACAGGTCGTGGGATGTGCAAAGGCTGCCATGGGGGTGGCTGTGGCGGCAGTGTAGCCCCGACCACCGTGATCCTTCAGTGGTGTCAACGGCCTGAGCTCTGTGTGAAGAGCAGTCTGCCAACAATGGGATCTGCAACCCCTGGGGAGAGAACCAGAGTCTTTCTGTGTTCTCCCTTGTGGAGTTCTCATAGACCAAGCTGTCTCATCACCATTTTGCAGGGAGGTTTTAGACAGATTATGTTGGACTTTGGAGGTATAAAATCATGTTGTCTGCAAAGAGGGATAACTTAACTTCCTCTTTTCCTGTTTGTTCATCCCTGATTTCCTTCTCTTGTCTGACGTTCTAGCTAGGACTTTCAATGCTATGTTGAACAGGTGGGATGAAAGTTGGCATGGTTGTCTTGTTTTGGTTTTCAGGAGAAACGGTTCCTATTTCTCTTCAGTAGTAAGATGGCTGTGGGTTTATCATAGATGGTTCTCACTAATTTGAGGTATGTTCCATCTATGCCTAGATATTTGAGATTTTTTTTGATCAAGAAGGGGTGCTGGATTTTATCAAAAGCTTTTTCCACGACTAGTGATATAATCATGTAGATTTTGCCTTTATATTTGTTGATACATTACACTTATGGTATTGCAGATGTTGAACCAGCCCTGCATCCTGGGAAGGAAACCTACTTGGTAATGGTGGATGATTTTTGGATGTGTTATTGGGCGTGGTTTGCTAGAATCTTGTTGAGAGTTTTAGCATCTGTGTTCATCAAGGATACTGACCTGTAGTCCTCTTTCTTTGTTGGATCTTTACCCAGTTTCAGTATCAATGTGATATTAGCTTCGTAAAATGATTTGAGGAGAGTTCTTTCTTGTTTTCCTGGAATACTTTCAATAGGAGTGGTATCAAATCATTCTTATATGTTTTAAACAATTCTGCTGGAAAGTCGTCTGGTCCAGAGCTTTTATTTGTAGGTAGTTTTCCTTTGACATAGTCAATTTCCTGGGTTGTTATTGCTCTATTTAGGGTCTTGATTTCTTCTTGTTTCATCCTGGGGAAGTTGTGTGACAAGAAAGTTCTGTTTCATTTAGGTTTTCGAGTTTATTTCCATACAAGTGTACACAGTAATCACTGATAATATTTTGTACTTCTTCAGGGTCAGTTGTGACTTAACCTTTGCATTTCTGATTATGTTTATTTAAACTTTTCCTGTCTTTTTCTTGGTCAGTCTAGCTAGGGGTCCACTAATCTTCTTTATCCTTTCAAAAAACCAGCCTTGTTTTGCTGCTTTTTTTTTGTATTATATTTTTGTCTTCAATGTCTCAAATTTGGACTTTTATTTTGGTGCCCTGGATTCTTCTGCTGAAGTTATGGTTTTGATGGTCTTGCCTTTCCAGCTTTGTTAGATGATTTTTTGGGCTGTTATTTTATGACCTTTCCATTTTCTTCATGTGTGTTCATAGAGATATGAATTCCCCTCTTAGTACTGTTTTCATGGCATAACAGAGATTTGGGGAATATATTTCTTCATTTTCATTCATTTCCAGGTAGTTTTTAATCTGTTTGAATTTCCCTGTTGCCTCAGGAGTTGTTTATCATCATGGTGTTTTGTGTCCATCTCTTTGTGGATTTGGGGGAAACTTTGTTGGTGTTGATATTTATTTTTATTCCACTGTTGTCTGAGAAGGTGGATGGCAGAATTTCAATCATATATAATTTGTTTATGCCTTATTTATGGCCGGAGATATGGTGGATCTTAGTGTATGTTCCATGTGGCGATAAGGAGAGTGTATATTCTGTCCTTGTTTGATGGAGTGTAATGTAAGTATCAATTAAGTCCATTTGGTCAACCATCACATTAAGGTTTTGGATCTCTTTGCTGAGTTTTTGTCTTGATGATCACTCTAGGACTATTAGTGGGGTGTTTAAGTTCCCAGTTATGAAAGTGTTAGAGTCAATATGTTTTATTTTTTAGTTTACCAAAAAGCTGCTTTGTGAAAGTTGGTGCTTCTATGTTGAATGCATTTATGTTTAGGATGGATATTTCTTGTTGATTGCAAACTTTTATCATTATGTAGTGAGATTCCTTAAAAAATTTTTTTTGATAGCTTAAAGGGTATTTTTTCTGATATTAAGATTGTAACTCCTGTTTTTTTTGTGTGCCTGTTCACCTGAAATTTTGTTTCCCATCTTCTTACTTTGAGTCTGTGAGTGTACTTTCTGGTGTGATTAGTCTCTTGGAGAAAATATATTGTTGCCTCATGATATTTTATCCATTTTGCCATTCTATGTCTTTTCAGTGGTGCATTTAGTCCATTCACATTCAGGTTAAATATAGAGATGTGAGAGTTAATCCCCACCTTGAGGTTCTTATAAAGTTTGTTGTTGTTGTTATTTGCTTATCTATTTTTTTTCTGTCTTCGGATTTGGGGGTTGATTTGTGTGTGTTTTCAATCTTTTTCCTGCATTCTTGGGATAAGTGTTGACGTTCTTTCTTTTCCTTTCTTCTGTGTTTAATACTTTCTTAAGTGTTTCTTATACAGTGGGTCTGGAGACAGCATACATTCTTAGGAATTGAATGTCTGGGAAGGATTCTAATCCTCCACCACTTATGAAACTTACTTAGCTGGGTCAGTAAGTCATCTGTGTATAGAATACATCATTGTTTATCTTTCAGAACTTTGAAGATTGGGCTCCAAGACCTCCTAATCTAAAGTGTTTCTGTAGATAAGTCTGCTGCTATTCTATTTGGCCTTCCTGGTAGGTATTCTGACCTTTCTCTCTTACTTCCTCTAGGGATTTTTATATCTACTCTGTGTAGGCAAATTACTATGTGACTAGGAGTTGGTCTTCTCATTTGTTTTCTTGAAGGAATTCTATTAATCTCTTGTGTTTCCAGTGGTTGAGTCACTAATGAGTTGAGGGAAGTTTTCTTGGATAATGTCATGGAATGTTTGCTCCAGGGTGGTCTCTATCTTTCTCTCTGCCTAAAGGTTTCAAATTAATCTTATTTAGCCTCTTGAAATAATCACTCATCTCTTGGAGGTTTTGTTATGTCTTTTTAAGCTTCTTTTCTATGTTTTTAACAGTTTTGGTTAGTTCCACATTTTGGTCCTCAAGTTCTGAGATTCTTCTTCTTGACTAATTGTGTTTTCAGTGCTTATCAGTCTGTTTTTTTATTTCATTCACTGTACTCTTCATTTCTGTCATAACTAGGTTATAAACTCCTTCATTTTTTCCTCTTATCTCTCCTCATTTCTAATTATTCTCTCTAATAATATCTTCATATCTGGGTTTGAGGTTTGAGACCAGTCATTCTGGGGGCTATTAGCAGTTTGAGTTCTAAAGTCTATGTTCTCAGTGGCTGAACTCCCATGGGTCTGTGTGAGACTCATTTATTCCTTTGCTTTCTTTTTTGTGGTCTCCCCGTTTTTTTCTTGCTGCTTCTTCAATTTTTTTGTTCAGTGATGGGGATGATAACTTTTATTTCTGTTTGCTGTATCTCCTATTCTTCCATATGTAGGTCCTCTGGTTTTGTTCAATTCTGAAGCTGTATTGGGTGTGGGGGACTGTGCTTTTTGTTGTTTTGAGATTTAAATAAGGGGGGCTGTGATTCAGAAGCTATCTGAAGATACAAGTATATACTGACAGGTGTGTGGTCCCCCTGGAACCCACTTCCCACTGCCTTACCATCTGTCCGTGCATCGGGGATGTCTATTTGCTGGCACAGTCCTATTCTTAAACTAGGTAATCATTGCAGAGGATGAGGAAGAAACTGGAAATGAACTATACCTTGTAAACAATGGATTTTTCTAATTAGCAGTGAAGTCTCCTCATGACCACATAAAGAAGAAATTGTGTGAGAAATTATTGTTCTGTATGAATATGAATTTTTGAACATTTTCTGTTTTCAGTGAATCCAAAATCTTTGCCTAAGGAGGATGGAGGTGTACTTGAAAAAGATTAGAATGTTGGCAGGTCATTACCCAAAGCATTAGAACAAGCAGATCATTAAAGAACAGACCGTGAAGAGTCAGCAGAGGGGAATAGTTGGATTAAGGTCATCCCCACCAAATGAATAAGATCCCAAGGTAAGTGGAGATGTGGATCTATTGGGAAACAGAGGGTTATATGAATCTCAGAGATTGGGTTTGATCATAGAAAATTCTGCCTTATAACCAAGGTTTCTTTTCCAACCAAGGAAGTTCTGTTTGGGGACCTCCTCAGGGGCAGATAGGTCCCTTCAGAGATTCTGATTATCAACCTCTCCTCCAGTCAGTGTCATGTGTAGTCAGATTTTATTTTGTTGTTTAGTTTAGATTAATTATCCTCACACTTAGAACCTTTGGTCCTTCTTCCTGAGGTCCTTCCCTGACATGGGCTTTATAAAGGAATAGATCCTCTTATCTATCCTAGCAATGAATAGGTCACTTGTCTATGTTTTCTCCCTATGAGCCATATTCAGCTCTGAATTAAAACCTGTCTCTTTATTGCCCTTCCCTTTGAAAGCTGCCTGTAATTTCTTTCAAATCAGGAATGGTTCTCTTTTTCACCCCCAGGTGAAATATAGGGACTGTAAGGGCCTTTGCAGACATGGCCAGAAGCAGAAGGTGCCCCACGAAGTACAGTCAACTGTCACAGGCAAGAGGCATTGTCTCTACCAGGGATCACCAGCTTGCCAAATGGTATTCATTTTTAATGACTCAAATGTTATACCATTCATTAAATTTTACTCTTAGTGGTTGTAGCATATTAACAATAAATATTGCATAAACATCATCCATTTTGAAATCAAGACCCTTTTATTAGCAAACAGAGGAACTACATACCTATATGCAATTTGATATTCCTATTCCCTAAAGTCCCTGGAAATCAATAATTTATATTATATTGGTACATATTTGTCTATATTAAATGGAATCATAGAATGCATACTTTTTAATCTAACTTCTTTCACTGGACATGATGACTTTAGGTTCGTCCATATTGCAGCATGTAAAACAAGGTCATTCTTCTATATGGTTGTGTAATATTCCATCACATATACAGAGCATCTTTTGTTTATCCTTTCAGTGGTTTATAGATGAACATTTAGGGAGTTTTCACGTACCCATGTTATAAAAAATGTGATGAGGTCCATTTGGGCTTTGATGTACATTATAAATTTCTCAGTGCTTCAACAAATGTGCTTTCACATGAATCTTTTCATATTTTTGCTAGTCTGCCTTTGGGATATGTTCCAAGATGTTGGCTAGTTGGGAAAAAGGGTTCCAATAAATTCATAGAGTTCTGTAACAATTACAACAATTTAATTATAGACACGAACACCATTTATTGGCATCCTGCAGCTCTTCTGGGTCTAGCTGCCCTATTCGACTGTCACAGATCAGCTGGTACTGAAGGTGCCTGCAAAGGATCTGGTAATATGAAGGCATAGGGTTGAATTGTAAGGAAAGTTGGTAACCAGTCTCTCTGGGGAGCCTCTGGAGAAATTCTCTGATATTTAGACTATGGCAAGATGTGCAGCAACATGAGTTTTGTTTTACCTCCTGGGGATAGTGATGTTAGGTAATAGAGTCAAGCTGACCAGTCCTCAGGTTTTCGAAAGGCAGGTTCACACGTCAGCTCCAATGGGGTTGGCAGCAGAACTATGTATATTTAATTTTTGTTACATTAGCTTAAAAACATTGCAGCAGATATTACCAGATCTCTCCCACCCCTATCACCTATTTAGAAATTTTGACTGTTTTCAAAAGTCTTGAAAAGTATGAACAAAAGAAGGTTTTAAGGCATTATTTTGTTAGATGAGAAGGATTACTAGGCTAGGCAGAGTTGAAAGAGAACTTCTTTCAAATGGAAATCTCTGGAACCTGCAAAAAGCCAGTGAAAAGGAAGGCAATCTTCCTGAAAAGTTGTCAGAAAAAAGACTGTAGACCCAGTGCTTCTAGTATACTTACTCAGATAGAGTAAGTATGGGCTTTTTAAAAGATCAATTATTTTCCTATATGGTCTCAAAAGCAACAAGGAAACATTCTGGTTTATGATTCTCTTATTGATACAACTTTTAAAAAACAACTTTTGAAACAAACAAAAACAATAAAAGTTAAACTCATAGAATTAATTTAAACTGGCTGTTCCTTGTCAATGTCTTACTGCTTTCTGTAAAGTGATTGCAGCCACTTTAAAGTGTTAGAAGAGGCCAGGCTTGGTGGCTCAGCTTGTAATCCCCGCAATTTGGGAGGCTGAGGCAAGTGGACTGCCTGAGCCTGCAGGTTCGAGAACCACTCAGGCAACTTGGTGAGACCTCATCTCTACAATAAATCAAAATCTAGCTGGGCATGGTAGCACACGCCTGTAGTTCTGGCTACTTGGAAGGCTGAGGCAGAGGGATTGCCAGAGCCTAGCAGGTAGAGGCTGCAGTTGCTGGGAGCATGCCACTGCTCTCCAGTCTGAGCGACAGAGTGTGACTCCAACTCAAAAATTAAAGTGTCAGAAGAAACCCTGAAAACGATGAATAAATTTTAATATATAAAATTAAAATTTAAGCCAGGCTCGGTGGCTCAGCCTGCAATCCCATGCCTTTGGGAAGCTGAGGTGAGTGGATTGCCTGAGCCTGAGGGTTTGAGACTCACCTGGGCAGAGAGACTTCATCTCTACAATAAATCATAAAATCAGCCGGGCATGGTAGCGCACGCCTGTAGTTCCAGCTACTTGGAAGGCTGAGGCAGAAGGATCGCCAGAGCCCAGCAGGTCGAGGCTGCAGTGGCCAGGAGCGGCCACTGCACTCCAGTCTGGGCGACAGAGTGAGACTCCAACTCAAAATAAAATAAAATAAAATGAAATAAAATAAAATAAAAAGAAAACTTTTGTATGGCATAAAGTTTCAGAAACTAAAAGTAGAAATGGCACACTGAGAAAATAAACATTTTTACATTATGCAAACAAGAGTTTAATATGCTTAATGTGTAACAAATTTCTAAAAATAGTGAATAAAAGACTATAAACCATTCTATTTAGCATGATAGGTAAATGAACAAGTAGTTTGAAAAAATAACCAATGAATAAAAATGGCTTCTAACCAAACCCAAAAAAGGAAAAATTTAAAATAAAACTGTTCTGAGATGCCAATTCTCCTTTAGCAGAAGCAAAACTTTAAAAGTTTCTGAAATATCATTTTGTGTGTATGTGCAGAAATAGGCACTCTCTTACATTGTTTCTAAGGAAAGCAAAATTCAGCACATATGGTGGGGGATTTAGCAATGTCTAGCCAAATTTCACAGACATCATGTAAACTCTGGAGTGTGTTCTTGGTTGTATGTAGCCTTAGTGTTGTGATTATCTCAATTGTCAGCTGTGATGGGTACACACATGGGCTGAGAGTCTCCTGAGTAGCCATGGCAGCTTGAGTATTGATGTTCACTAAAGTCTGGAAAAAGACCTCACCAAGAACTGTTCTACTGCTTCAGATGTAAGGGCTTATGTAAGTTGATCATGCAAAGACACTTGCAGAAGACAGGCAGTTGTGGTGGAGACTGTGGGCTTTCTTCTTGGCCTTTGTTGATCTAGGAAAATACACAGATGACCGAGGTGGTGAGTGGGGCTATGGGACCTCTGAAATTTCCTTGTCCATACTGGACTTTAAAGGGGGATTGGAGGAGGAAAAGTTGATAGGGGAGGGCTGAGTCAGACTCCAGCTTCCCACTTTTGGGCACCGGTGGCTACCTCAGTGGGAAATGGGAGGGGAAGGGTTCTTCTGGCCTCTGTGGAAATGCTAAAGGAATGGCAGAGCCATCCCTCTTGTAGGAAAGAGTTAACATGGGAAGAGGGGTTGCTGGGGCAAGGGGTTCATTCCAGTCTCCCTCTCTTGCCAAAGGATGTTTGTGCTCAGAACTCAAAGTTTCATTCAGCAGCAATGTCTGTCCCATGGGCTATGTCTGGATGGTCTGCATTCCATGTCCCCCATTGCACAAGATTAGTTTCCCCAGAGTATTACAAGAGGGGGAGGGTTTACCTGGCCACTGTGGCAGTGCTGCAGAAATGGCAGAGCCCTCTGATGCCCAGAAGTGTTCAATGAAGTGTTCATGTGGGTAGAGAGGGATTGCCAGGAGGAATGGGTTTCTCCCTTGCCGCAACCAGTCCACACTCAAATCTCAAAGAGTTGTTTATCTACAGGGTCTCTCACTGTAGTTTGTCTCAGGCAGAAGCTGCCAGGAGTAACACTTGCATTTAGGGTAAATGAAAGCTTCGGGACATCCTATTGCCTCCTGACCTGGGAGCTGGCTACAGAATATAGCTCACAGGGGTCAAGTTCTCAGAGGATGACTCAGTCAGAGTCATTCAGAACTTGAATGGCTGCACAGCTCCATGTGGTTTCTGGTGAAACACCATTGTGTAGTATCCAGGTCATTCCCCATGTGGTACTGGAGTCCCACAAAGCTCAGGGTACTATGTCTGTGGCAGTAGTACCGAGTTACAAATTTCCTGCACTCACTTTTTTCCTGTTTCTGATGCCTGTTGGCTAGTGGTGTGGGACTTTCTGGCTCCAAAACAGGCTACCCATTTTCTCTCCTCTGCTCTCTGAGGGTTCTGCTGTATTACTGTGGGTTGCACCTGCATCTCCATCTCAACTTGCAGCAACTGCTGGTCTCTTTCTTCTTTGATGTGCACCATGAGAAAAACCCCAGTCTTCTAGGTGATGAGGATATCTAGTTGTGGGCTGAGTTTGATTATGATAATTAACACCCTTGGAATAAAATAAAGTTGTTTCTCTGTTAAATTTTGTAAATAAAATATACAAGTGAAAAGCTAACCAAAATAATAGTTTTAAAAGCAGATAAAACCAGAAATCTACAAGAATTTGGAGAAAAGGTTATTCCTATACACTGTAGAAGAGCATAAATTGGTGCAACAATTTTGGAGAAAACTTGGCATTGTTTATGAAAAGTATATATACATAAACAATGCCAAGCTTTCTCCAAAATTGTTGCACCAATTTATGCTCTTATGCAGTGTATAGGAATAATCAAAGGATGTTTGTGCTCAGAACTCAAAGGTTCATTCAACACCAATGTGTATACATAACCTTCTAGCAATCTACTCAACAGAATCGGATGCCCGTCTGATCCAAGAAACATTGACAACATGCTCAGTGCAGCATCAATTGGGACAGGCAATACTACAAAAATTCCATGTGTCTATCACCAATAGGGTGGCTAAATAACAGTGTATGACTACAGTGGAATAGTATACAGAAGTAAAATGAAAGAACTTCAGTTACTCTTAGCAGCATGATTCTTACATAATGGGAGCAGTATTGGCCAGACATCAATACTGACTTGTTCTCTGAAAAATAGTCCAAACCTGGAGAAGACTGAACTAGGGCCAGAGAAGTCACAGTGGTTACCTGATGATAAAAAGGGACTCCAAGGTGGCCACTAGGTCTTCTTATTTCATTTATTGACATAACTGGTGGGAATGAGAGCTCATCTTTGAGGAAATCATTGAGCTGTACTTTCGTGTTTTACATGCTTTCTGTGTGTGTGCTATATTTTAGCTTTTAAAGGTTTCACAAATTTCTGTGATAAAATAGTCTACCTAAAAATTAGGAAGGGGAAATGAAAAAAATATCATACATTCATTCTGGTTTCATACTTCCAAGTCACTGACTTCAGCGACCTTTGGTCTGGACCTAACTCTCCAAGTAGCCTCTTGGAATTCATCTTTTCTTAGCCTGTCCTTTTCTAGCAGGTTCAAATTCTCAAAGAAAGCAGTTGATAAATTTTATAGTAATGTGTGAATCAATTAATCTGATACAATGTCATAGTATGAAAATGTATAAAAACAATGCATAATATTTCAGAGAAGGTAAGAATTTTTTAGTCCATAAAAACACTGGACTGTCATGAGGATGTCATTCAAGGTGGCAAGCATGAGAAGAGAAACAACTGAAAAACAATCAAGAGCCTTTGCAATTATGAAGGAAGCACTAATATATTTAAAGGCAAGACCCCAATTTTTGTATCTAGAACGAGAATAAAGTTGAATTAAATGATCTCTACTGAGCCTCTCACCACTCTAGAACTCTGTGAATAATTCACTCAAATCCAGGTGGCTACAATTCATATCTATGCTTGCATTTTTGGAAAAAAAATTTGAGAAGAAACATGGGTTGGCTAACTACCCAGCTGTAAAAAGTCCTCTCTGTCCACCTCCCACCCACCACTCTGATGTCTGTTACTTTACCTTGGTAGAGAGGACTCTGGTGAAGAGGGCACTGGTGATATGAAGGTGGTTAGGTAACTTATAAGGTAGGAAATGATGGACAGAATCAGAACTCAGAGTTCAGGGTTTAGTGGGGGTGTTCTCAGGCCAGATTATGAGTGACTGCTTTTTCATAATTTCATAATGCAAAATGAGGTTTCTGCAAAGATGAAAATGTCATCCATAACATTGAATAAATTATGTGCGAAACAACACACTATTACGTGGAGCTTGCTGATTATTTCTTAGTAACCTGAGAATAATCCAGTCTAAAACTGAAGTTAAAAATAAAACATGGAGGACAACTACTGAAGCCTATGTTTAGAAGTGAGAAAAGAGTACAGGGTCATCTTTCTATGGGGAGAAAGATTCCATAAAAATTAGAAAAGTCAGGGAGAAGAAGCTTAACCACAGAATCTGTGATAGAGGTGCAGAGTGGAGGGAAGAAATGTGCTCAGGGCAAACTTCACCACTCTCTTCCCAGGTCATTGAAGCTTCATCAGTGATCGCACAGTACATGATCATTCTGTCAACCACCCTTAGAAAGCCCTTTAAATCAGGAGTAAACACTAAGAATGTAAAATGAATGTGCTTCTTCAAGACCGAATGGTTCAGAGAGTGATCATCAATTTCTCCTACACACCTGAGCACACACTAGAAGATCTTTGTCTCCAGGTTCAAGTAAGTGTGTGTAAGGCAGTTGTGTCCCACAGATTCTTTCAATCACAGGTAACACATTATAGCCAATCCCAAATCTCTTGTGCACAATTCCCAGGAAGTCCTAACTAATCCAAACCAAAAGCTGTGAAGTTTCAGAGAGGCAGAAAAAAGCAGGAATACTGGAAAAGATGACCGTTAAACAACACAGCACTCTCATAGACCATAGTGACAGTACTTACCATTAGGCTAATACATTCTGAAAATAACATACCAAACTTTATACATATTTTTCTTTTTGACTTCAAATTGTCTCCTTTAGCCTCCTAAGCAGCAGGTATACCTTGAAGACTTCTTGGAACCCTTTCCCATTAGATCCTATCTGAAAATTTTTACCTCCTTGGAGAAACTTTTACAAAGCCGTGATCTTGCAAATCCAGTCTTTAGACACATAAATATCTGGATAAGTCATTAGAAAATGAGCAACACACATCTCTTCCAGCACAAGCCACAGTGTCTCATACAAGATCCTCCAACATTCTTTCAGTCACCCTGGCCATAGTTCTATCCTTGCAAAATCATTTTCTCTTATAAGACCCCCAATGTTCCTTCCCAACAGAGACCCAGATTCAGGCTCTATACAGTAGAGTCAGGACCTTTGGCCACAACAAGTGAGTTATTCCAGAATACATATCACTGTCCTCTCAGCTGTATGATATCGACAGTTATGTAAAAGAAAACAGTAGAAGGAGATTACGCTGTGGAATGCTCAGAGGTCTACTGTTTTCTTGACTTTCGAAAACCAGTGGTTGGGTCAAAAGTAAAACTCCCCCAAAATTAAAAGGGAGGACCCTGGTGGAAAATACTTTTTCTGCAGAATTTCCCTTTAAGGTTGATTTAGATCAATGATTTCATAATTCCTAATTCACATAGTAAAATAGATGCTGAAAACAATGCCTGTACACTATAGTTTATAATAGACACTGGTGTTTTAACATGTCCTAGTGTGTCAGGTATGAGTTAGTAACAGAGGCCCACCCAAAACTGCCCTACTAAGATAATTATGTCATGCATAGCACACATGGTTGAACTTCCATATGTAAATCTGAATGAAAAGGAAATGAACCAGGAAAGAATCATTTCTCCTCAAGACAAAGAAAGGTGGTCTTACAATGGCAGAATTAACTTCTGATTTACATTTTTCTCATCAATATCCTCAGAGGGAGCTAGCACAATACAGAGAAACTGTCAGTACCCTGGTACTTGGTGATTATGAATCATTTAGGATGATTTGCTTGATATGGTATATGGACTTAAAAAGTATGGACTTAACTGATCCTAAGGCACCTTTCAGAGTAGAAGATGGATGGCAAAGGAGAGGAGCAGGATATAAACAAGGCAGAGTGCCCTTAACTTAGGAGCTAAAGTCCACCTAATGTTGCACGAAATAGTCAGTCTGCAAATGTTCTTGAAGTATACACTGTGATTTAGCAACAGTTTCCTTTCCTCTTTCTTTCTATCTGACTTAAAGTCCAGCTATATTTGCACTATCTTCTTTGCACCTTTCAAGATCATGCTGCTACAGCATTGATCTGTTTTATGAGATTTATACTTGTTTTAAGCAATATTTCATTTCATCTGGGTTGGTGACTCTACAGGACACCTTATCGATTCAGCAATGAGATTGTTTATCATGGGGAGAGACTGGGAGTGACTGTTAATGGTCCTTAGTACAGATGTACCAGAATAGACCAGAGATGATGGAAACGAGGCTATGAACTAAGTGCTGCATTGAGTTCCTATTTGTCATTCTTCTCAGCATTTTACTATCATTATCATCATCATCATTATCATCATCATCACCATCATCATCATCTCGAGTTGGAGTCTTATTCTGCTGGCCAGACTGGAGTGTAGTGGGAAACTCACAGCCACCCCGGCATTGACCTCCACCCTGCCAATAGTTGGAACTACAGGTGCATGCTACGACTCCTGATTATTTTTTTAAATTTATTATAGAGATAAGGTCTCATCAAGCTGCCCCGGCTTTTCTTGAAACTGTGGGCTCAGGCAATCCCTTTACCTCGGTCTTTCAAAGTGATGGGATTACAGACTTGAGAAACCGTTCTTGTGCTCTTTTGGCATTTTTAGCTGGCAGGATTAGAGTATTTGTAGCTTACAAAAATATTGCAAAATATACTAAAATACATCACCAATTCTTATATGCTTTGGTCAGTTGCTAGGCAAAATCACCTCAGAATGGATTGAGGGCAACCACATTGTCTTCTGTGGTCCCTCACCCTTCTTAGCATCTGTGAACTAAACAGAGATATCTGGGTATCTTTGTACTTTTCACAATGACCATGCCAGTCTGTGGGAAAACTGACTTATTCCTACCCTGGTAGTGACCACTGATAACACTTTATAATGACAGGCAGTATCTGGTATGTCTTAGGTTTAGTCCTTTGAGACTAATGCACAAAGGACTAATACTCCATGACTGAGTCATAAGTACATGTCAGGAGTTGAGAGCATCAGCACTGTGCTACACACCTGGAGTCATGTTTTGACCTTTTATTCAGGAATTTGAGGACTTGAATAACAATTATTGGCACTTCAGATTCTCCCTCTGAGCAGTATGGATAATTAACCAAACCCCATGTGTGGCTCTGGTGAAGGTTGAAGGCTCTGAAGCAGATTGAAGGAGGTGATGTAAATGAAGTGTCACAATGATGATTTTAGTTTCTAGAAGTTGACACTGATAATTGTGCTGTTTAAATGGAAAATCTCTCCTGAGAAAACAGGCATTCTCATAGCTACAGAAACACATTGACATCACATGATGTAGAATCACACAAGATGACCCTAATCCTCAAGTCCACAACCCCGTGCCACCACATGGAACACAACTGCTTTTAGGTAATGTATAAATTTGACCATATTTTTTTTGTCCCTAAACAATTAACTCTGACCAGGCTTGGCGGCTCAGCCTGTAATCCCAGCACTTTGGGAGGCCGAGTTAAGTGGAGTGCCTGAGCCTGTGGGTTCAAGATCAGCCCGGGCAACTTGGCAAGACCTCTACAATAAATCCACTCACAATAAATCAAAAATTATCCAGGCATGGTAGCATGCACTTGTAGTTCTGGCTGCTAGGAAATCTGAGGAGGGAGGATCCCTGAAGACCAGCAGGTCAACACTGAGGGTGGTGAGTGTGTCACTGCACTCCAGCCTGAGCATGAAGTGAGACTCCAACTCAAAAAACAAAACAAAACAAAATAAAAAAAAAAAAACAACAAAAATTAGTTCTTTAAAAAAAGACAAAAACAAACTACTTCCTTATTCCCATCAGAAACCTAGAATCTGGGTGGTTCTTCAAATTGAAGCCAGCAAGGACGTCACACTTTTCTTAACATCTCAAATTTTCTTTCAGAGCAGCTAACTCTAGAATACTTTCTGGTTTCACTTTCTGACAACACCTACAATACAAAAAAAAATGATGGTTACATTGTATTGTGGATTGTTTGCTCATGACTTTGTTTCTCTCAGTGAATAGTGAAAACTAAATGAATAACTGCAAACAACTCAAAAATATCCAAACAAAGGTAGGGTACATCACTGGAAAAAATATGAGCCTTTCCTGAAGAATGTATCTACAGGTCCATTTAGGTACAAAATGCTTACTCCCAAGAAGATATTGCTTCCAAGGAAAAGGGCCTTAGGTTGCAGTGTATAGCCTCATGCTGCCACTTGTAAAAGTACTTTTGTATCAGATATCAGTTCCTAAGTGTGTCTTCTTTCACTGCTTCAATAAAGAGTATTTAATATTTATAACGTACACTGAGGTGTGTATGTGAAGTCAATTACAAAAAACAAACATAGAAAGCAACATTTGTATTTCAGGCAAATAAAGGCAAGATTAATTTCATCTCAAGTGGTGTCTCTTCATTTTCCCTTCCTTTGTCCAGTAGATCCTTCAGAGAGGCTAGAAGAACTCAGAGTAAGTGTCAGTCATTGATGCTTTTGTTTACAATATACACAGGAAACTCTACTTAATGTAGACAGTAGTATAGTGTGTATAAAAGTGTTTTTATGAAAAACCACAGCTTGAGATACAGGGAACAAGAAGGAGGAGTAGTGATCAACTTTGGAGCCAGGAGGCATCAGTCCCTGATAGACTTCAGGCTCACATTGTAATGCAGTCCTGCCTTGCATGTTAGATTGGGTGAGTGCTACTGACATGATCTGTGGCAGTTCTATTTGCTCCAGTCACATGAGACCCCAGTCCTACTTGGGAGGTGCCTGAATACAGTAAAGTGACATCCCAGAGCCAACAGAGCTGGGAACCCATTCAACCTCTGAATACCTATGCCCAATCAACCTCTAAGAGCTTATAACTCCATGGTGAGGACTTGGTGGTCAGCCCCCCAACCACGAATTATCACCTACCAATTTCACTCACTCCAAGAGTAGGTCCCTCTGTGATATACACAATGTTGGAGCAACTTATCACACATTCTGCTGCTTTTGAGTTCAGAACACAGATTGACCTTTAGCAAGAAAGGGTAAAAGGAGCATCTTGCAGCCCCATATCCTCACAGAAACAATTCTGGGTAACTGATGGCACTGCCATACAGGTAACACTGCCACTTGGCCAGGGGGTTCTTTCCCCCTTCCAATTCCCACAGAGAACTGACATCTGAGAATCAAAATGCAGTCTGGTTGGTAAAGAACTTTGCAGCACAAAGTCACTTTGAGTTCTTAGCACCTTCTATCAGGAAAGGTAGAGCTGGAGGTAAAGGAATAAAGGTTCTTGTACTCCTGGCAGTCCCTCTCTCCTTGTGGAAATTCTTTTGAGTAGCAGAAGAGGTCTTAGAGCAGGTAGACCCAAAGAAGCAGCAGGACCCACAGTGGTCAGGCCCTTATGAACTACCACCCCCAAGGGAAGAAGTTAAACAAAATGGAGAAGAATCCTGTGGGATGAAAAATAAATAAATAAAATAAATCAATCAATCCCAAAGATCACCCCAACAGTAAAAGACTGTACTACTCCTACTACTACTACTCCTACTACTAATAGATGAGTTAGCCCTCATTGATGAGGAAGAACCAGTGAAGAAACTTCAAAAGTCCCCAAAGCCTTAGAGACATCACATACAAAAGGTCCTCCCAGAGACCAAGCAATGGAACCTAGCCAGAATGACCTGTTGTGGATGACAGACATATAATTCAGACTATGGATGCAAAAACAGCCAAGGAAAAACCACAAGAACATAAACACACATAAAGTCACGTAACAAAAGTAGTGCAGGGAATAAAATTGAGCTGGCCAATATCAGAAAGGTCAAATCAGAAATCCTAGAAATGAGCAATTTCTTGTAGAATTTCAAGGAATGATGATTGACCTAAACAGCAGAATTGATCAAGCAGAGGAAAGAGTCTCTGAGTTGCAGGTCAAGATATTGAACTAACCTTCTCTTTCAAAAACAAGGAGAAAGGGCTCAAGAAGAATGAGCATAGCCTATGAGAGTTTTAAGATTAAGTAACAAGACCAAATATATTGTTGTTTGCCATCCCTGATACAGAAGGGGAAATTGAGAACACCCTGTACAAGTCTTTCAAGAGGTCATCCAATGAAATTTCCCCTATCTGAATAGAGTGCATCCATCCAAATTCAGGGGATTCAGAGAACCCCTGCAAGGTACTACATGAGAAGACCATCCCAAAGACACATAGTCTTCTGTCTCCATAAGATAAGCATGAATGAAATAAGTCTAAGGGGAGCTAGAGAGAAGGGAAAGACCACCTACTTGGAAAGACCCATCAGAATTGTGGCAGACATTTCAGCAGAAACCCTAAAAGTCAGAAGGGACGAAGATACCATCTTTAATGTTTTAAAAGAAAAGCAATCCCAGCCAATAATTTTCGGCCCTGCAAATCTAAACTTCATCAATGAAGGAGAATTAAAATCCTTCCTAGATGTCCAATCCCTAAGAGAATATGCCACCCCTAGACTAAACCTTAAGGAGATGATTAAGAAAATTCTAAGCACTATAACAAAACAAACATGTAGAACTCTGGGTTCCTTTGCCGGCTGCCCTGCCCCACCCCACTTTGAGTCACCCCACACCACACCAACCTGCAGCACCAGGCTGTCTCGCACTCCATCTCTCCCAGCCGGGCCCCTGATCATGGAAGGACCAGAGATCAGGTGGAGCCCTGAGTCCATTCGATGGAGAGAGAGGATCTGGGAGGGCCAAGGAAGAGGCCCATGCCTTGAAGAGAGGCACAGACTGCAGCTATTTTCTCTGTCTCAGGACCAGGAAGAGACCTGCATTGCCCTGCCCAGCTCCACCCAGTTCTGCCTAGCCTCCAAATAAGGACCTAAGATTATCACATCAAACTGGGAGAAACAGAAACCCCTCCCCAATGCTAGATCAAACAGAGACAGGTCAGATCTGAATGGCAGACTTGACAGGCAGCAAGCTGATTGATCCACTCTCTTTCCACAGCAGCCCTGAGGCATCTGACCCTAGCTGTGAGCAACCCTACCAGCCAGCAATGAGAACTAGAGATCAGAACTGAAAGGATGTTGGGACTTACTAGAACGAGATCAGAATGAACCTGGTTCATTTTTAAAATTTTTATTCTTTGTTTGTTTTACTCATTTTTTCCACTCTTTTCCCTTTCTTTTTACTGTTATTGATGACATTTTCATACTTGCTTTGATCCTGTTATTTTACTGACGTATTTTATTAATTTTATTATTTTTTTCTTTAGACCTCCTGTTTGTGTAGGGGAATAATGCATCAATAGGGAAGTTGGTTAGCTTGTGTGCTTGCAAGATTGTCTGTGTGTTTTAGTTCTTTTTTTCTCTCTCTCTTTTCTGTCTTTGTGTCACTTTTCATTTGTTAGTTGGTATGATTGTCTGTTTTCCCTTTTACTCTTCTCTTTATATATCTTACTCTTCTTCCTCCTTCCCAGTTCCATTCTCTTCCTTTCTCTTACTTCATTTTGCTTTCAGGGAGCAAACATATATCCCCACTGAATGGATCAATTGCAAGGCAGTGGGAATTGGGATCCAGGGTACCTATACAAATGTCAGTGGATACTGGGATCTGCAGATAGATTTTGAACCATAGCTCCCTCCTCAATTAAATCTCAAAACTGCAAAAAAGTACAGCTACCAACCTACAGTCTAGCTTCAGAATTGAACAAAGCTAGAGAATTCACACAGGAAAAAATAGGAGATTGAGCAAACAGAGGTACAAGCAACCCTACCATCTCTGAACAACAGAATTAAAGAAGGGGGGTGAAGAAAAGGTGAGGAGGAAAAACTACACAAATTAAGAAAAAACAAATATATATATATATGTGCATATATATATGTATATATACACACACATATATATGTATATGTTTCTCACAGACCCCTGGGTGGTCAGACACAGAAAAGAGCCTTCAGAATGCAAACAATGAAGAGTCCCTAGAATAACTGGTCATATATTACAAACCCAGACATCAAGATATTTATAGAGAGAATAAAAAGAAGTGAAGAGAGACAAGAGGAAAATAGGAAGGTGTTGATAACTGAGATAAGAGTAAAGAATACTGTGAGTGAAATAAATAACAAACTCATAAGCATAGAAAGCTGAATTAGCCAAGCAGAAGAAAGAATATAGAACTAACCCAAACATATAGAACTAACCCAAACTGGCAAAATCATAGAAAACAAGCTTAAAAAGACAGAATAAAAGGTTTAGGGGAATGAGCAATTATTTCAAGAGACTGAACCTAAAAGTAACTGGACTTTCTGAGGCAGAGAGATAGAGACCACCCTGGAACAAACATTCCATGAAATTATTCAAGAAAACTTCCCTCATCTCATCAGTGATGTGAAACATAAGAGATCCAGAGAATGGATCCAGAGAATGCTTGCAAGACAACAAATGAGAAGATCAACTCCTAGACACATAGTAATTCACGTGAGCAAAGTAGGTATAGAAGAAAAAATGCTAAAGGCAGCAAGAGAAAAAGATCAGAATACCTACTGGGGATGACCAATTAGAACAGCAGCAGATTTATCTGCAGAAACACTACAGACTAGGAGAGCTTGAAGTCCAATCTTCAAAGTTCTCAAAGATAAACAATTTCAACCAAGAATAACCTACCCAGATAAGCTAAGCTTCATCAGTGAGGGAGAATTAAAATCGTTCCCAGACATCCAATCCCTAAGAACTTACACTGCCTCTAGATCACCTCTACAAGAGAAAGTTAAGAAAATATTAAACACAGAAGAAAAGGAAAAAACAACAATGCTCTTCACAAGAGTGCAGGAAAAAGATTCAAAACACACATGAATCAACCCAAAAACCAAAAGAAAGACAGCAAGCAAAGCAAACAGGAATAACAACTCTGTAAGAATCATAAGACAGGGATAAACTCTCACACTTCAATAAGTAGCCTGAATGTGAATGGACTAAATTCAACACTGAAAAGCCATAGAAGGCAAAATAGATAAAATACCATGAAGAAACAATATATTGTTTCCAAGAGACACATCTCACCAGAAAGGACACTCACAGACTCAGAGTATGAGTATGTGAAGCAAAATTTCAGGCAAATGGAACAAAAAAGAAAGGACATTATCTTTTGATAAAAGGTTCAATTCATCAACAAGTAATATCCACACCAAACATATATGCACCCAACATAGGAGCACCAACTTTCATAAAGCAGCTTCTAGGCAAACTTGAAAATGATATTGACTCTAACACTATCATAGCTGGGGACATTAAAGATCACAATTAATAGCCTAATAAGTCACCCAAGGAAACTGGAAATGTAAGACCATCAAAATCCTAACTTCAGCAGAAAAATCATGAACCACTGGGCAGAGACCTAGATGTAAAACCTCACAGAATACGAACCTTAGAAAATGCAGAAAAATCCTGATCAACAAAATAAAAACCCAAATCCAGGACATAGAGCACAAAAAGACAATACAAAAAATCAAAAACCAAAAAGCTGGTTCTTTGAAAGCATAAACAAGATAGATGGTCCCCTAGCTAGACTGAACAAGAAAAAGAGAGAAAAGGTCCAAATAAACTCAATCAGAAATACAAAAGACGAAGTCACATGTGTCCTGGAAGAAACACAAAAGATTATCAGAGACTACTATGTATACTTTCATAGAAACAAACTTGAAAACCTAAAAGAAATGGAGGATTTTCTGACATTACACACATTCCCTAGGTTGAAACAAGAAGAAATCGAGACACTAACTAGATAAAAAACAATCCAGGAAATTGAGTATGTCATAAGAAAACTACCTACAAGAAAAAGTTCTGTACCAGATGGCTTTCGAGCAGAATTCTACACAACGTACAAGGAGGAACTGATACCAATTCTCTTGAAAAATAGAACTCTCCCAAATAATTTTATGAAGCTAACAACACATTGATACCCAAGCAGGTAAAGACTCAACAAAGAAAGAGAACTACAGGCCAACATCCTTGATGACATAGATACTAAAATTCTCAACAAGATCCAAGCAAATCAGATTCAACAACACATCTCAAAAATCATCCACCAAGAACAAGTTGACTTCATCCCTGGGATGCAAGACTGGCTCAACATTTGTAAGACCATAAACATAATTAAATACATCAACAGAGGTAAAAACAAAAAACACATGATTATATCATTAGATGCAGAAAAAGCTTTTGATAAAATCGAGCACCCCTTCTTGATAAAAACCCTTGAAAATCTAGGCATACAGGGAACATACCTCAAAATAGTAAGAGACATCTATTAGAAACCCATAGCCAGCATACTGCTAAACAGATAGAAATTGGAACCATTTCCCCCTGAAAACTGGAACAAGAGAAGGATGCCCACTCTCACCCCTC
>NW_007233066.1:0-25557 GCF_000164805.1 Carlito syrichta
ACCCTGAAGAACACAAATCACTCTATAAAAAAGATACCTGCACACGTATGTTTATCGCAGCATTGTTCACAATAGCAAGAACCTGGAAACAACCATGCTGCCCATCAAAAGAGGACTGGATTAAAAAAATGTGGTACATATACACGATGGAATACTACGCAGCCATAAAAAAGAACAAAATCATGAATTTCGCTGCAACCTGGATGGAACTAGAGTCTATAATACTGAGTGACCTCTCACAAAAACAAAAATCCGAATATCACATGTTCTCACTCATATAATGGACCTTGAACATCCAATGCAATACTATGAGAAAATGACGGATGGTACTGGGAAACTACGGGGGGGAGGGGGATGGGATTAACAGTAGCAAATATCTGTCGGGGGATGGGAAAACACTTCTTATCTACAGGGTGCCTGAATGAAACGTCATTGTACACCTACCCTTAACTGTACCCCACAAAACCATAATAAAAACTACTGATTAATGAAAAAAAAAAAAAAAAAAAAAAAAATCTTAAGGCAATCCCTTCGGGTACCCTCCTACTGTGGGAGCATTTATATCCTCTCAATAAATGCTGCTTTCTAAAAAAAACAAAAAATAGTAAATGACTTCAGCAAAAATGAGATGAGATACTTCATGAAAGCTGTGTTTGTGAAAAATCCTCCATAAAATACTGTAGCCCGTATGGTTTATTTATAGTTAAAAGACAGAAATAATTTAAAATGTTAGATAGTTTCTTACTTCCCAAAATAGCCTAAGATACGTAAAACATTTTTGTACTAAGCATTTTAATTAGGTGTTTTTTTCTCTTAATATGGGAATATACTCATAAACACATATTTTTAGAAACAAGACATAATGTCTACTTAGTTTCATCCTGCACTAATTTATTTTGTTTTTAAAACCAATCAATAAGTTAAAGCCATGCTTCTCTAGAAATAAGTAAAACTCAGTGAACCGTGTGTATACCTATTCATCAGCTACATCAAATTCAATGTCATTTTAAAAGTCATATCTTTGCATATAGCACAAAAATAAACTGGAATTACTCATTTGTTGTCATTAATGTACTTTTAAGTGTTTTTCAAATAAATAATAATACCTGATAAAATCAATTACCATGTATTTTATGCAGAAAATGATTTTTCTTGAAAGTATCCTTGTTCATTTGATAATGAAGAAAAAAAGGACAAAAAGCATAAGAAAACTGTACTGCAATTACAATTCTTTTTTAATAATGATATTATAACCTTGGCCTACCAGTTCAAGTTCTAATCCATTAAAATAGTCTTCTTATCAGCTACTTCAAACTTGAGAAATTACAAATTCAAAGAAAATATTAGTAAATCTCTTCTCCACAAAGAAGAAATAATCCCTAAGTGCACCATGTAATGATAGGTCTGAATCATGCAATGTAAATTTAAATATCTATAGGTGAATTCATATCTTGAGAAAAGTACTTTTATGCATGCTGAAATAAATTCCATCCAAGTGGAGAGCATTTACCTCAACGTACATTTCACTGTATATATATACTTAACTGTTCAAAATATTCAGATGCCTAAGTTCCTTCTTTTCTTTGCCAAAGATGACACCGTTCCCATCCTAGTTATTCTTTAGCAAATGATGCTCTCCTCACATTATTCACGTTGAAGCCGTAGTTCAAGTACGTTGTGCTTCCTTCTAGGCATAACCAGATAGATGTGAATTTGCTGTTCCCAACAGTGCTTGTGGCTTCAAGAAGAATGAAGACAATCTTTTAGTCAAACTTACCTCTAAGAGAAAAAGAAAGACTACTTTCATAAAATGGTCTACATTTGTTCAATGGAGTGTATAATAGTATCTTGCATCTGATAAGTTAGGCAAGCCTGAGACCAAAGGAATTAAAATGCTGTGCTCTCTACCTTTATTTTGGTTTCGTATTTAACCTTTCAAATTTATTTTTGAAGTAGTTGTGTTTTTATTGGATTGACTTGAAATGAATTAAATTGTTAAGCTAGCAAATATTTCCTTTTTCGAAAGGGTAAAGGCAGAGAGAAGATACTTCCAGAGTGTTGACTAAATGAAAGCTGTTGTATTTTGAAAGATGTTATGTAATTTTTAAATTCACATTTTATTTTCAGATGTAAAATATTTAAAAGAAGAGGATGCCAATCGCAAGACGTTCACGGTCAGCAGCACCCTGGACTTCCGAGTGGACCGGAGCGATGATGGAGTGGCCGTCATCTGCAGAGTAGACCATGAGTCCCTCAATGCCACCCCTCAGGTGGCCATGCAGGTGCTAGAAATACACTGTAAGTAAACACCCTCGCCCCCCTTTCATCTCTGCAGCAAATCTTTTCATCTGCATCTAAAATCATTTCCAAGTTTTCTGAAATGATAGCAAAGACAAAACAAAATCTACAGCAAAAATGGCATAAAAGTATCCTCATTAATATTAATTATATTCAAAGGAATGTATTCCTAGTTTGAGTCTCATTCTTGACTAGAAAGAAAAATAAGGGAGCTCTCATAGGGTTAATATTCTCAATTATGTTCCAGATTGTGACTTGATGTATGTGTGTGCTTGGGAGAGGAGTCAGCAAAGTGGTAATCTGGGCAAAATCAATGACAATTAGAAATCTGAGAGAACCTCGGCAAACTTTGTTACCTTAAAATAACGTTGCTATATGCAAATATGACTTCCCAGCTCTGGTTTTAAAATTAGACTTGTTTTTACCTTCTATATGACATAAAGTAATGCTGCATAAATGTAGGGGCATTCTATTATGTTTTTGTCATCATCATTATCATTAATAAGAACATTAATTCTGGGAATCCAATAGACCAGAAGTAATGCTAAATTCTCTGCCGGAATTATCTCATGGAGTCCTCATATGGTGGACTAATGTTCCTTGTATTAGTCACAAGTTCCACAAGAGGATTCTGAAGATTACAGAGGCTGAGTCACACAGCTAGTACATGGAAGACTTGTAATCCTGGTATTTTTAGCACTTAGCAAGGTTTTGGGGATTATAGCAGGCAATTTTTTGCAAATGCTAATCAAAATTAAAGTGAATACATGGAAATAGGTAAGATAAAGCAAAAAGAATAAAGACTAGGAGATCCTATTTTCTGAACTGCATCATTTGATTTTCCAGATAATGAAGACTTTTTTTTCTTTTTCTATCTGTATATAATTACAGCTGGAGCTTAGAATTTGTGTGTGATGTGCAATTATATTAAATCCTAAAATGCTGAATTCTAAGTACTGTTCTTTTAATATACCTCATTGAATTTTGTTTTCATTTATCTGTTTAACAAGAATTTAGGTTATTATGCAGCAGACTGTATTTGGGGCACCAAGGTTACAGAAGTGACCAAAAAGAACAAGAAAACACATTGAGTTTGTCTCCAAGTGTCAAAATCACTATCACCACTAGCTACAACAAAAAAAAACTTCATTTTTCTTACAGAAACCATCCTAGGTAGAAATGATAAAAAAGCAAAATAAATAAATACAAAATAGAATGTGCTGCATTTCGATAAAGACTACTCAAGAAAAATGAAATGGGAAGGCAATAAAGATGTGGAAAAGGGGGTTTAGGAAAGCGAGTGTGTGTGTGTGTGTGTGTGTGTGTGTGTGTGTGTGTGTGTGTGTGTGTGTGTGTGTATTGTATGTGATGCAGTCTGAAGGGGCAAGTACAAAGGCCTTGAGGTAAGAGCATATGTATTATTTTTATTTCTAGGAACAGCAAGGGTACCAGTGAGGTCAGAGTACAGAGGACTAGGAGAGATGTAGAGAGTATTAAGAGAGAAGATTGGACACGTAGCAGAGGGCCAGATTTTTCGTGCTGTTATTACTTTGCTAGTGAAATTGTCAACCTGATTATAATATGCCTATGCCCATTGTATATTAGTAGTTATTACAATTATTCTAATGTTTAAATGCTTTCAATTATGTGAGGTTAGTTTCCTGAATAGACTTCCTGTTCTTAAAGTAGATTCAGAAACAAATATACTTTAGAGCCCAAATGGAGATTGTCTTCCAATTTCAGCATTTACTTGTAGTTTGACCTTGGAAAAATTACTGAAACTGGCTGAGCTTATATCATAAAATACAGAAGTAGTTCTTGTGAGGATTTGATTGTGTGCTAGAGAATTAATTTCTGTAAGGAGGCAACTTAAGTCAAGTTCATGACACTTAATAGACTTTGTATAAATGTCAGTTGACTTCTCTTTTCTATTTTTATTTCATCAGTGGGTCACTCAATATATGAAAGATTTTATTACTTATTACTTTAAGAGATCAGTAGCATCTTAATTTAAACTTTTTAATATTTATGTATCAAGCAAAGTACAGCTGTGTAAAATATTAGTTGATTACTTATTTAGCAGCAAATTTCAACATATAGTAAAGTAAAATAGTAAAAGTCAGTAATAAGAAGTGTTGAAGACCACTGCCGGTCAAAGACCACCAGAAACCTGCCAGTAGTCAGGCAAAATTAGATTATTTAGTTTGCTATGGCAAAAAAAAAAAGAGCACATATCAGATCAGATCAATATCTGGGTGGATATAAGACAAAGTCATTAGAGACTTGTTGTAGGATTTGGGCTTGTGTGGGCTAATCTAAAGAGCGTTCTGAATGGGGTGCTCTCGGAACAGGGGGCATTAGTGATAGGTATATGCATAAATTCACCTAAGAAACTAAATATTAAAACAGAAGTAGATTTGCTATTATAGGAATACAGTAGTTAATCATGCTAATTTTTGTTGCGTGCCTGGTCTCTGTTTTGTTTTATGCCTGGTCATAGGGTGAATTCATTTTTGTCTTATTTCGGTCCACAGTCACTGAGTACCTTTATCTGATTACTACTTATATTCTGGAAAATTGTTTGTTGATAAAATCCCAGCCTAGCTGTCAGGTGCCAATTGTCAGCTGCCAAGGTCATTGTCCCTGTTTTGGAAATTCACACTGGAACTATTATACATTTCCTGAGCATTCTTAGTTATTCACCATATTTTGACATGCATTATTAAGTAAAACTTCATAAAGGAAAGCAATTGAATTGCCCAATTTTTAAAGAAAGTTTTACATGAAAAATTTTACACTTTTAATGGCCAGCCAATTAAAAATAGCATCTCATTCTATCATGGTTTTATATGTAAGTGGCTAGGAGGCAGAGACCAGATCTATTTAAATTATTTTCCTAGCATCTAGCATACCATCATTCAAGTATGTGAAGTTAATTAAAACTAACTGATAGTAATGCTAAGTGTTCCTTTAAGCATGCAGAACATTCCCCAGAGATGAAATGAGTAGAGGGTGGAGAGGAGCATTGAGCAAGAGCCCGCATCAAAATTAGAGCAAATTGAGCAGATTGGTATGGTCTTCACACACATCCAAGGATAATGATAACATCTCGATGGCTGTTTCTAGAGACAGTGGATCATGACTCCACATAGGTACACATGTACAACCAACATGATGTGGAGAGTTCCATGGATGCAACGGGGAGAGAAGAACACGGGCTTGGGAAAGGAAGAATGTGACTAGTAGAGAATTTATGGAGCACAAGTTTAGTATTTCCCCATAGTTGAATGATATTCCTGTCATGAATAACTATTGGAGGAACGTTTAGTATTTTGGACCCGCGGAGGAGATGACATTGTTTCCTGTGGTAAGTGAGAAGAATAAAGATATATTCCTACAGTAGTGGAAACAGTTATGTCTGCATCTGAAGTAAAAAGTTGTTGTTGTAGAAAGTTTGATGAGCAATAAGAAATAAGGGTTGAACACATCATGCTAAGAAATATAACCAGGAAAAACATAGTAGGAGGAATTACATTTTGAGGACTGTGTTCACACTGTGACCTTGTGACATACAACTTATAAGGGGTTAGCCTGTAAAATATTTCATGGTGACATTGATTTATTTATTCACTATTAATATACATTTAAATATTGTCACTATGATAGAAGAGAGTATCTTTAAAACTGAAATTTAAGAAATTGAAAGTCGATTTTTACTATGAATCCCAAATGCGTGAACATTTGACATAATGGGTTAGGATGTACTTTGCAACTGAGCAGAGAAAAAAACCAATCTTTTTTTAAAGATGAAAACTCGAATTCATCTTCCCACTTTCACACAGACCTCTTTGAGAAATAATGTTATTTGTCTGATTTAATATTTAGAAAAAAGGATTGTATGTGTCAGATATTATTTAATTCTCAGTAGGAATAATGTATCTCTGCTCATAGAAAGAACTATGTGCAGAACACAGAAAAGAAGAAAATAACTGTTCATTTTCTGTATGTGACATGGACAAAAATTATATCACAAATCAACTTGTTGAAAATGAAAAACACAAGAGACAGATTAGGAAAATATATCAGAATAATGTTTTGTTTTCTGAGAAAGCATTTTAGTGCTATAGCAATGAACAGCCAATAGAGAAAAAGAAGAGCCCAATTTTTTAAAATGTGTGTGTGTTAAAGTTCATTTTATTTATAATTCATCTAACATAAAAACTTATGTTATCATTAATATTTGTTCTGTATTTCCTATTTAAGTGACAAGCTTTGCCTATAAAAATGAATAGCTGTTTACACATATGGATCATTCATGTTTCAAGCAATAGATAGTTAAAATTGCTCATAGAGAAGAGCCCAACAAATTCAATCTGAGCAACAATGAAAGGAAGAAAAGAAGGGATGAAGGAGGGGGTGGAAGATAGGACACTAGAAGGGGAAGCTGCAGTGTTAAAATTGTGTTTAAATGGAATTAATTAGGTTAATCAGGGATGAAAATAGGAAATGCATTATGTACAATTAAAGTAACAGAAAAACGTGTGGGTTAATTTGTTACCAAAATTATGTCTTCATAAGAGGTTAAATGGTCAATTTGCAGTGATGACCTATACCTTCTTGATGGTGTCTCTATTCTAGTTAACATGCAAGTGAATAATAAAGTAAATCCATTTTTCTCTTAACATCTTACATTTTTTAAATGTATCAAAGTATTTCTAGAGAGATTTCTTCTTTATTTTACTGTCTTTTAGAGAGAGTTACTTTGTCCCTAGAAAAACTTAATTATTGACTATACATTTTGGGTACTTTTCTGGACTGTTGTATGTCTTTGATCAATTCTCTCCTTAGTTCTCTTTCAGTAAAATAATTAAAAATAAAATAAAAAGATTTAATGCAGGTGGTTCTGAGCTTTTAAAACTCTGTCGTTTATATCTTTTTTGTTTTATGGGTATGCAGGAAAGAAATATCTTCAGATACGAGCAGAGATTCTTCCTTTAATCCTTAGCTGTTTGCCCTTTTTCATTAAAAAATAATAATAATAAAGTTTGTGCCTACTAAATTTACCCTATACAAACCTGTATACTACTTTAGCCCAGGACTGTTTATTTTAAATTGCCCTCTGTTCTTCCATCCACCAGGCCCCTTCTACTTTTCTATGTATTATAGAAAGCACTTGATTAAATGTTTCAGGCTATATAGATTTATTAAACCGGAAGGTGGATGTTCTAAGTAGCCATTAGAATAACATACCTCACTCATCTGTTATCTCATTTGTGAAATGCTCATCATCTAATTTTCTTGTCTACTAAAAATTATCTTTAGTCCAGGGTCACAGATTATAAAATAAATTAGAAAAAGTGAAATAAAAAGCTATCTTTAGGTTAATTTCTTCAAAAATTAAAATAAACTTTTTTTTTACTAACAAAATGATATATTGATACCTGAGATACCTTGGAAGGATTTTAACTGAGCCTAAGATATTCCAAAAATCTACTGAAGTGGTATACATGTTAGAATCATGAGGCGAGCTGTGCCATTTGCAAAAAAATCCATTTGGTTTTATTAAGAAAAATAGGCTAGTGTGCAACTGCTATTTGAGATCCCAACAAGTTTTAAATATTTTTTCAGAGAAGATACATTTACTTGTATTACCCCCAGGAAATATTACTGGTACACTTTGCTCATGGAATAAATATGTTTTATTTTCTTTAAAAAAGAATATTTTATTCTGTCTTGCAATATCAAATATTAAAAGTAATTGAATTACCAGATATTTCAAGCTATCTAAATGCAAAGATTCAAAATGGTACTGTTATGTTTTTATGTTATTAATAGTGTATAACAATCTGTGTGTTATTCAGACTCAATGTATATTTTGGGGGGCTTTCTAATTTAAAAAATAATAAACTTACACAGTAAATTAATATTATATACTCTCAAATGACTTTTTCTAATCAAGCTTATCAGAAGATATTTTTGAAACCTTTTGGAAGTTTTAAAATTGTTTTGTATCACCAATTGATTGCATGAAGAGACAGTTTAAGATAGCACCAAAATTATGAAATGTATGTATAATACAGATGCTAGGGAATCTTTTCACTTTTTAAAAGTAAGTTTGATAGAGATTCAAAGACTAGATTAAAAAGAAGCAAATGATTTTGACAAGTAAAATCATATAAAGAAAATATGCACATTATTAACACCTAATATTTTTAACTTTCCTTTCAGTTTAAATTTTTAACTTTAAATATACCTACTTTTTAAAACTTCTAATTAATATCTAATTCTACTTTACAAATCTGTTTTTAAAAGATAGTTATAGAATTACAGGCTTTTTTTCCTTTTTCAAAATGACTATATAAATATATATATATATATATTTTTTTTTTCATCAGCTCCTCACTACTTTGAATCCTGTAGCTTTATGCTAAGTCTTGAAGTTGGGCAGTGTCAGTCTTCAGCCTTTCTTTTTTCTCTTAAACATTGTAATTATACTTAAATTTGTAAGTTTGTAGCTATTAATTATTGTTATTTTGACCATATTTATTATTATAACAAATGTAACCATGCAGTTTATTAAACTTTGTTATTTTAATGCTTGATATAACAAGAAACAGAGTAATCACCATTTACTATGTGGGCCTGACAAACTTTTTTTGTTTCATATCCTAAGTCATTTTTTGGAATAATGTATAGATGATAAAAGCAGAGAAAACAAATTTTATTAGACTTTTTAATAAAAATTAAACAGGAAACCTGCATTTTTCATTCCATATTTTTCTGGGTTTAATGGAACATATACCTGAAATGGGCAATAACTGTCATGCATGATTCTGTAAATACTCATCTTGTAAATGATTGGTCCACATATAAAACACATCTCTACTGTGTCCCATCTCGTTCTTTATTATTTTTGATTCTTCTTTCACATTCATTTTCAGAATGCAGTATTTTAAAATCTTTGATGGCTCTTAATTTTGTCCAAAAGAATCAATAGCTTTTTTTCTATAAATGCAAAACATTGTTTATTCTTAGATTTATAAGCACCAATTAAAACAAAAATGAAATAAATTTTTAAAATTTCTTTGTCATCAAATGCTTTTAACAATTTTGCACTTATGAACTTCATAAAGTAAATTCTTATACTGAAAACCATAAAAGATGAAAGAACATTGTCATATTTCCTTTTGGCAAAATCATATGGTTGCAAGATATTGTATGATGAAGTTCTTTTTTTTGTTACAAACAGCTCACTCATCCATATTTGAGCTTGATACAATTTTTTAGAATATAAAAAGTGAAAACTTGTTTTGCCATCATTTTGAGAGTCTGGAACTCCATTATTTTCTCTTTGCATTTATTTTCCATTTATCTCATAATTTTGAGATGTCTTTCTGTATCAATTTCCTTCTCTTGCCATTATTGGAAGAAAATGAAAGATTCTGAATTCTCAGCTGAGATCATGAAAGCTAAAACAGCCAACACACTAGCAAACCAAACTGCAAAAGTAGTGCTGTTGTTCCTAGACTTTTTTTTAACCCTTCATAAGAGAAAATTCAAAACCTGGGCAATCCTATAAGCAAAAAGAGATCAGATAACAGTATTATGTACACCACTCTTGCATAAAACTTTTACCCCAACACTTCCAATGGAACTCAAATTTTGAGATGATAGAAATGTTTTCTACCTAGTCCCAAATAGTAGCCATTAGTCAGCTACATGCAGTTACCCAGCAATTGAAATGTGGATCTTGTAACTAAGGAAATAACACTGTAGTATTCATTTAATTTTAATTAATTTACACTTATATTTAAATAGCCACATGTGGACAGCACCACTCTTGATAATGTTATCATATTTCCACTTATGTATTGTGTCATTCTTTTTTTTCATAGCTGGGAATAATTGATGAGTTAGTAGTGAAATAATATGTAGGATGCTGAAATGGCAAGATTTCTCATAATATAGGAAATATAGAACTGCCATAATTTCATAATATAGCTTAGATTTATAAAATGGTTTAATAAATATTATTATGTCATATTTATGAGATAGAGTCATTTTATATCTATTTTTAAAGTAATTTGTTGTTTTTTGATTTTGGAGGATCTCTTAGAAGAAGAATATAAATCATAAATGTATTTTAAGTAGAACTGTTTCAAATGCACTTAACATACTAAAGAGTCCACACTTGTAGAAATGTATGAATTGAAGTAAACAAAAATGCAGTTGCATTTATTACCTGTATTTTTGCTACTACCTTTTGCTTCTCTTTAAGATGTTCCTTGTGGCTCACTTTATGATAGAGACATGTTTCTTCTAACCTCACCCAGAAGTCTTCGGTTTTGCTCATTGCCAAACATGTCTTCCTGAAATGGGCTTCTGAGCCTGAAACTCACTTACTCAAAAACTTAATATGATTTCTCATTGCTTTTAGCATAATGCCCAAACATTCAAGGCTTTGAAAGTATAACCCCTCATCATTCTTATCTCAGAACTTTAAAAAAAAAATCATGCACCCTATGGTGTACATTATTTCTAGATGCTTCATATATAGCCTGCATTTTTTTCTCTACAACGATCCTTTGTTAATTTTCCTTTGTTTTAAATTCCCTTCTTTTTCTTCCTCTAGAAACATTTCTACCAGATCAGATACTGTGTATTGTCTGAATTACTGTGTATGCCACTTCTCTAGGTTACCTTCTTTGTTTCTGTCAAATATGCATAATCCTTTCCTCCAATAACTCCCAAAACATGTCATCAAAGTACTATGGTGTCTGGGGTTTAGAGCTTTGCATTATTTTGAACTACGGATGATTTATCTTACTAAATTCTTATGGGTTGCTATTTATGTGCATGTATAGCACGTGTATATCAGTAGTAGTGTGCCTTGCATATATAGTAATCTGTAAATATTTGTCAAATAAATGAATGATTCCACAAAAGTAATTTTTTTTTACCAGAATTAAAGGAAATTTAACACAGTGTTGAAGAAAAAGTACTTGATAGTTTTTAGCATTAAGACGACATGCTAATTAAATAAAAA
Organism: Carlito syrichta; assembly: GCF_000164805.1. Taxonomy (NCBI): domain Eukaryota; kingdom Metazoa; phylum Chordata; class Mammalia; order Primates; family Tarsiidae; genus Carlito; species Carlito syrichta. The sequence continues at coordinate 11,345 of NW_007233066.1, forward strand.
GTTTGAGTTTGACTGCAAAATTACAGACAGGAACAATAAATTAGATGTCTTGGATAAAAATGGTCTTACACAGAAGAAATAAATAGCAGATAACCCCTGCAACAAAAATGCTTCTAGTTCACTCTTGGTGTATCCTCCCACTGTTCCTAATGCTAAGCGGTGGACCGTGACATGAGGATTGAGCTTGATTTATTGCTTTTTATTTCAGGAAAGTATCACGATGGCCTTTCTTCTGAGTAGTCAGCTAAGTACTCTAAGTATGTGTTTCCTTCAGTTCAGGAGTAAACAGTGATACGAGCATCCCATGGCAAACACACAGCATCATGGTTCCCAGAAACTCCTACTCTGTTGTAACAAGGAAGATATCTACAAGTAGTGAGCAAGGGAAGTGTAAACATTTTAGAGAGCTTTGTGGACATTTGGTGCCAGACAGTGCATTGCTGTGAGGATGGTTCTGTGCACTGCAGCAGGCATAGCAGCCTTCCTGGCCTATGACAGCTCTCCATTGTAACAGCTAACAATGTCTTCAGACAATGTTGCATATCCTTGGGGGACATAACTGCCTCCAGAAGAGAAGCACTGTTTTAGAATAAACCCAAAGTGGCTTCACAAACATGAGTTGGTGCATAATTATCTTTAGTCTTAATGTAAGTGTCAAGAGATCTTTATAAGGATGTCTCATAAATCCCTTATTTTGGAAAGTTTTTCATTAAAAATATCATAATAAGGCAAAAATTCACAAATCCTTCATCTGTAAGATATTTTAAATTTTTCTAATTTTTTTTCTTAATACATATTTTCTTTGGGGGTATTTTGGTGTTTTTTTAAATGAATAAAGTAGGGAAGTATATTTTGAAAGAATATTCTTATCTGTCAAAGAGGAAAGGATGTGAAAAAGACATGTAAGAATGCAAAACATAAAGGAAAAGAGAGAGTTAGACAGACAGACAAATTGGTAGACCGGTAATACATAGAACTGGTAACATTGATGGCTGGGTTTTACAGCATGTGGACCAAATAGTCAAAGCATATCTTGGGCTGAATTCTAATTCAACCAGATGGAGAGAGAGAACCTTTTGAAGAAAATGGAGGGACACAGAACATACTAGCAAAACCACCAACCCTTGGTGTAGTCAAAGGAAAAACAGGAAACACAAACTTATTGAAGTGTGGATAAGATCAAGAGAAAGATCAAATTTTTGATTGTGTAACTTCACTCCCCTGAGCCATGGTTTCACATTCTGTACACTGAGGAGAGCAACACAATTTTTTGCATGCTTTAAGAGAGAGTTCAGTGAAATCGGACGTGGAGGCGCAGCCTGTCATCCCAGCACTTTGGGAGGCCGAGGCGAGGGGATTGCCTGAGTCCACGGGTTCGAAACCAGCCTGGGCCACTTGATGAGACTGCGTGTCTACAATAAATCAAAAATATGAGCCAGGCGTGGTAGTGTGCGCCTGTGGTTCCAGTTCCTTGGAAGGCTGAAACAGAAGGATAGCCAGAGCCCAGCAGGTCGACTCTGGGGTGGCCGTAAGCATGCCACTGCACTCCAGCCTGGGCAACAGAGTCAGACTCCAACTCAAAAGTAAATAAATAAATAAATAAATAAATAAATAAATAAATAAATAAATAAATAAATAAATGAAATAAAAAAGAAAGAGTTCGGTGAGCGAGGGCATACAGAAGATTTACATCCATTAGTATCACTTGCCAAGTATTGGAACAATGTTTACCACTATCAGAAGACAATCATGACAAGTACATCTGATTGTTTAACACACTCGTGGTCCTAACCAATGGGTGGAAAAAATTTACAGAAGACCATTATTCATTTATTTATTCAATCAATGCTTAATTGAGGTCCAGCAGTTATTCTAAGCACTGAGGATAAACCAGTGAACAACATAAAGATGATCTCTGCTCTAATGAGCATGCATTCCTAATAATACACTAAGCACTATACAATATTATATACAATATACAATATTGTATATATAATATACAATATTATATACAATAATAATACCTGATCTTGAGGTGTTAAATGTGAATGTCACAATGTAAAATGTTACAGTGCTTCGATTCTAGTGATGCAATGGATAGAAATGGGTGCTAGTACTATGCCTTGCATATTTTAGAAACTAGGTTGTTGAATGAATGAATGAGAAAATGGGAGTACTCGCAGGAAACATTTTTTAGGGCAAATAAAATTATTAAGATGTTATTTTCCTTTCAACAAGAAGCCATGTTATACCATGCGAAATGCAAATGACTCCTACTTTATGTTATAAACCATCTTTGTTCCCTCAATATATTGTATGATATGGTGAATGATACAGTAAGCTGCTTCTCTTATTTAGTAGTTTGGCCATCATCCATAACAGGTTAAATGTTACTATTATTATATAACCTTATATTTTTGTTGTATGTCTTTGAATACAGAAGAAGTAAGGTGTTTTATTGATGAAACATTTGATTTAAAGCTCCTTTTTATTTATCTACAGAATCTTTAGTGATGGATAAATGTTTTGGAACCAATGACACTAAATACTTTAAAAGCTTGTGCTTTTAAGATTGCCCATTAGGTGGTTTAATAATGGCTTCGGGCCAGGCGCAGTGGTTCATACCTGTAATCCCAGCACTTTGGAAGGCCGAGGCAAGAGGATTACCTGAGCCCAGGGGTTCGAGACCAGCCTGGGCAACTTGGTGAAACTTCATCTCTACAATAAATCCAAAAAATTAGCTGGGCGTGGTAGTGCACGCCTGTGGTTCCAGCTACCTGGAAGGCTGAGGCAGGATCACCTCAGCCCAGCAGGTCAAGGCTGCAGTGACCGTGAGCGTGGCACTGCACTCCAGGCTGGGTGACAGAGTGAAATTCTGACTCAAAAAAAAAAAAAAAAGTGACTTCTTCACAGATCTTTCCTCTTCTAAAATATTTGTTAAGGATATAGAAAAATTCATTCCACTGGACCAGTATCGTCACTTTGATTCAAATCCTGAATCATTCAAATGGAACTCAAGGTATCCTTCCTTCCCAAGTTCATAAAGCTTTTACTATTTTGTTTAAAGAAGAGAAAATCCCCCAGCACTTTGGGAGGCCAAGGTGAGAGGATTGACTGAGGTCAGGGGTTCAAGACCAGCCTGGGCAACATGGTGAGACCTCCACTCTACGATAAATAAAAAAAATTAGCTGGACATGGTGATGCATGCCTATAGTTCCAGCTACTTGGAATGCTGAGGTGGAAGGATGGTCTGAGCCCAGCCTGGGCAACAAAGTGAGACTCTGACTCAAAATAAAAATAAATAAATAAGAAAATCCCTTTGCCTATTAATTTATCTTTTGAGATTAATCGTGTTTCTTCTTAAGTGAGCCTCAGAGTTTGTCAGATAAAAGTAAAAGAAATAATACTTAAGAAAAAAGATTTTTCACATTTAAAGATTTTAAAGATAGGTTTTAAAAATTATTTTTCCTACAAAAGCCTTAGAAAGAACACTTTTGCTTTTAAAATATCTGCATATTTTATTTGGTTGCTGATCAGTACTGAAAAATTATTGAAAGAATGAACTTATTGTTTTTATGTGCTTCTCCAAAACTTCTTCATTCTCTTACATTTTGAGAAAAACAGGTGGTAATTCATTCATTTATTTATCCAACATCTAAAAACTTCTTACAACAGATCAAACTTTTTGTTAGGATGTGAAGAACACGAATAGGTTAAGCTCTTGCATTTTGGACCTTAAGTGCTCAAAATATTGTAGGTGAAGCATCCATGTTAAAAAAAGATTTTACTTAGCCGGGCGTGGTAATGCGCGCCTGTAGTTCTAGTTACTTGGAAGGCCGAGGCAGAAGGGTCACTGGAGCCCAACAGGTCGGGACTGCGGTGGCTGTGAGTGTGCCACTGCACTCCAATCTGGGCAACAGAGTGTGACTCCAACTCAAAAAAAAAAAAAAAAAGATTTTAGTAAGTGCAATATTTTATAATATATATTCTTTATGACAAAATGACTTAAACCTAGTTATTAACTGTTCCTTATAACTCATATATGTGCATATATAATATGAAATTATATGTACTCATGTATATCTAATAAATATAGTGATGATAATGTCAATTTCCTCAAAGACATTTTAAAATAGCATGAAAATTGCTAGCTTGCAAAAATTATCTGAATTTAATATATAGGACAAGGCAAGAATAACTGAATAACAATAATAATAATAATGCACTTTTTCTAACTCCTCCAGCTTTTTTAAACTGTCTCTAATTGCTACAATTAACATATTACATCAGTCTTTTAAAAACAGAACATCATACACATCCCCAAAGTACTGAACCAAAATGTCATTCTGATTTGAGGAATAATAGAGCAGGATTAGATATAATTCATATTGCTCCTAGGCAGGAAAATAGAGGAATTACTTCCACCACAAGCCTGGAATTACTGTTTAAGCAAACTTTGGTTTAGAAAATATTCCTGATCTCAATCCTTTGAAAGCTATTTGAAATGAAAAACTACAACTCAGAAGAAAAGCCACATGTAACTTTAAAAATATAGAAACAAAGAAAAACAAAACAGAACACTTTTTATAGTTCTTAGTAGATAAATTGGCAAAAACATGAAATGAAAGGTTTAAACTATATAGTATTTACTTTCTTATTACTATTCATATCTGGATTCGTAAAAAGAAATAGCATATTAAGTACATAAATTTTAAGATTATTTTATAAAACCTTTATCATATAATCTTTATGTATTTTGCCATTTCTGGAAAAATGTTCATTTATTTCAATGTATAAAAAATAAATAATACAGAGAAATATGTTTGCAAAGGAATCTCACTTATTAAAATAAATATTTGGAAAATATTCTGGGAAGTGAAACTTTCAAAATTAGCTCAGTTTTTGAGATAACTACTTTTTTTGTCTTTTTGTTAGCTAAGATAACTGAGTAAGCATAGGAGGTCTAAACTCATTTATGAGAATTATTTCTAGAATGTCATTAATAACATCATAAAATATTTTACCCTAATATGGCTCAATTGACTCATTTATAAATATAATAAAGCGTCTATAGAAAATAAAATAGAAATAGTAATGACAGATCTTTATCATGAAGTAAAAACCTATCAAAGTCCAAGTTATTTCCTGTTATTAAAAATATATGTATATTTGAGAAAAATCAAGTTTAAAGTTATAGCCACATTACTATAGCACTTGTGGTTTAAGGAAAGTAATTGTATATATGTTATTAAAATATCATGTTTAAAGAAGAATTCTTATGCTTCATGGAAATATAAACTAGAATGCTAGCAGAATAATTAAATAAACTTTTTTCACAATTGGGTGCCTCCACTGCCAAAATCAGATGAAGAGGAAAAAACTAGTTTACACATATGGTATTTGCATTACAATATAAAATTGCCAATTTTATCATCTCAAAAAGCTATTATCTAATGATAGCCAATGCAGATCATTTTTAACAGGAAGAGAGTTAGCAATATATATTAATCAAATTAAATATGAACTATGATTAAAAATTCATCTGTTTGTTATATGAATATTTAAGATTAATTATACAAGCAGCAGGTACCCACCAATTTCAATTAAATATTTTAAAAATACTTCAGATTAGTGTACCAAACTGATGGCAAAAAGATATATCAAAAATTGTGTTGCCTTCGCTCAATACTTTTTAAAATTAAACATAGACTTGTTTAAAGCACCGTGTGTGCAAGACACCCAAGACACAGTAGTCACTTTTATTTATTTATTTATTTTTATTTTTGAGTTGGAGTCTCACTGTGTCACCCAGACTGGAGTGCAGTGTCCGCTCCCGGCCACCGCAGCCTCGACCTACTGGGCTCCGGCGATCCTTCCGCCTCAGCCTTCCCAGTAGCCGGGATTACAGGCGCTACCACGCCCGGTTGATTTTTTGATTTATTGTGGAGATGAGGCCTCGCTGCCCAGGCGGGTCTCGAACCCGCGGGCTCAGGCAATCCACTCACCTCAGCCTCCCAAAGCGCGGGATTCCAGGCTGAGCCACCGAGCGCGGCTAGTAGTCACTTTTAAAAAGAGCATTACAGAGTGATGAAAAAGAAGCCATGCAGGAAAGTTATCTAAACAAATTTGAAGGTGATTCATGATTAACCTTAGCAAATGTCATTAAACTTAAGCTTTTAAAAATATGTGAGAGTTAAATAAGCAAAGGATCCCTCCAAAATGAAACATTCATACAAATGATCATTTGTATACGGGCAAAATGAAACATATTTATTAAGAAGCCCAAAAAACAAGTACAATTGCCCGAAATTCAAAAGATAAAACAGAGTGTAAGAAGACAAGAAAATAAAGTAGGAAAGTAGGACACAGATCATGTGTCCTACTTAAATGATTTCATAATTTTACTTTTTATTCTAGAAGATTAGCCATAAAAGAATTGAATCCGAAAGTTGAAGTGATCAAATTCATGTTTTAAGATAATTTTGTTAGTTCTAGGAGTAAGACCTAGAGCGTTAAAATACTGACACAAAAGAGACCACTCACTGTTTTGGTAAACTAGGTGAAAATACGTGGTTGTGGAGGTTTAAAAGAATGAGTGGATCTGAAAAGTACTTAGGAGGTAGGTCAATTAGACTGCATGTGTAATTGATTGGTTATAGAAGAGAAATGAACAGGGGGTGTCTGTACAGGCAGCTGCATGGATGCTGGTGGTATCTATAGAAACAGAGATCTTGAAGGAGAAACATATCAGGAGAGACTTTGGGTTCATTTTGAACATATCAAGTGTGCCATGTCCTTGAGATATCCCAGAGTACATGCCATGTAGATGCTGCATATAAAAAGCTGGTGAAACAAAACCACATTAGGATATACATCTGGGTGTGACTGTAAAGTAGATGAAAACTGAAGAGCTGCCTGTGGCTAAAAAGACTGGAGAAATTGATGAGAGAGCACATTCTGGATCCCATTCTCCATGATCTCAAGCATGTAGAAGCTAAATAAAAGAAAACTACCCATTAGAAACTGAAAAAGAGTAGCCAGAGAACTGAGAGTTAAATCAGGAGGGTAGGGAGAGGCAGGTGGATTTGTCAAAGAAACATATAGAAGATAATTCTTTTAAAAAATAGTCTCAATATTTAAATTATATTTATACGCATTGCTTTTTTTTTAAGTTTCCTTGTTTATTTGGAAAGATGAGTCTTAGGAAAAGAAACAAATCAACATTGTGAATAATTTTAAGTCAGATGATGGAGTATTGCATTCTGTCTCTTGATTTTTGGTAACTTAGAGGTCATTTATATTACTCTTGAGTGTTTCATAGAATATGTGCTGAGTATATTATCTACTTTGACATTTGCTTGTAGTTGAAATTCCATGAGTCATATCTAAGGGGAATGTTGAATCATGCTTCAAGGGATCATTTGCTGCACAAGTTCTCACCACTAATAAACTACTTAGACAAAGGCAAAAGAAACAAGGCTGTATTTTGTTTTCTCTCACTGCTGCCTTCTGCTTTATAATTTACCTTACTAAGGCGGATACTGGTGGTGACCTGACATTCTCATTGGCACACACCATCTTTATGTACTGAGTAAGGTGGGTGTTTCAGGGAAGTAACACCTTTCCACCCCCCGCCCCCAGGAGCAGTCCTGCACCAAACACGAATGCAAATTGGTAAATATTCCGCAAATACTCCAGTCCCTTGCCCAACCAGTAGAAAACTGAGATGCCTGCCACACATTGGCTCTCAGAGTTCCATGGTGGGATTGGACTTCCGTTGGCTAGTGTCACCTGCTCAATAACACAGGCTCTGTTTACTTCCTTCCCTCCCTGTCTCACTTCTTGGAACTTCCTTAGATTACCGCCGACCCTCCTGCACAAAGACACCTCTCAGGTTCTCTTTGTTAGGACCGTGTGTTAGTCAGCATTCTCCAGAGAAACAGGACCAGTAGCAAATACAAGGGAGAACCCCCCCGAAAAAAAACGAGAATTTTTTTTTTGAAGATTGTACCCCTTGTGCTGCAGACTTCCACCACTAGGTCATTATTCTAGGAACCTAATGGCATCGGTGAACCAGCTAACTGTGATGAGAGGCAGCATTCAGCTTCAGTGAATGTTTTTGGAAAGATTCATTCAATGTATTTGCCCATTTCATGATTGGGTGATTTAGGAATGTTCCTAAATGTTCCTACATCTGCACTGAGTATTCAGCAGTTTTTGACCAAAGACGGCATGACCCTTTATGCCTCACCCTCCCTTTTCACCTGATCTCACTCCAAGTGATTTTGTTTGTTTGTTTCCTTGGATGAAAAAAGTCCCCAGGGGGAAATGATTTTCCGATGTGGAAGAGGTGAAACAAAAAACAGCAGAAACACTAAAAGGCATCAAAATTGATGAGTGCAAAAACCATTCTGAACAGGGGAAAAAGCATCTTGATAGGTGCACTGCATCAAACGGAGACTGAAGTTTAAACGTGATAATAAATACCCAATTTTTTCTAAATAAATTCTGGGTTTTTGAGGGTCCCGCCTCGTGTGTGTATATATACATATATGTAAAAATGGATTTATTATGAGGAATAAATCCCCCACATGATGGAGGCTAGCAAGACCCAAGATTTGCAAGGTAAGTCAGCAAGTTGGAGGCTAAAGAGAGTCAATGGTCTAGTTCCAGACTGAACCTGATATCTGGAGAAACAATCAACGTTTCCAATCCAAAGGCTGGAGGCTCAAGACATGGAAAGATCCAGTGTTTCTATTCTAGTCTGAAGGCAGGACACAGCCAACGTCCTGGTTCGAAGGTGTTTAGGCAGGAAATTTTTTTTCTGCTTGAAAGAGGGTCAGCCTTTTTATTTTATTCAGGTCTCCAATTGGGTGAGGCCCACTCGCATAATGGAGGGCAATATAGGCTTTACTCAGCCTACCAACTTCAATGTTAATCTCATCCAGAAACACCCTTGCAGCGTCCCAAACTATAATCGAACAAATAGCTGGGCACCCCAAGATGCAGTTAAGTTGGCACACAAAAGTAACTATCACAGACACCTAAGTTAACACAATTCTGTTTCCCCAAGTCATGCTTTTCTAATCTTTATTCGTTCACCTTTTTTCCCTAGAAATGAAGCTTTCTTTTATAATATGTCACAGGGAAAATACATTTTGCTATGCTTATACTTAGTTAAAGATCAAAAGACCACAAGCCTCAGTTTTACCGGAGCAGTTATGATCCACACCTGCATAATTATTACTATTTTCTCTTTCACTTTTAAAAATGTCCTGCTTTGGATATTAAATTATATGATCATACTGGTCAATAATAGATTTCATAAATAGGAAGATAATGGAAAAATTAAGAAACTATATTTATTTGTTTTTTAAGTTTTATTTTAGAATCGGGGGCCCATGTGTAGGTTTGTTACATGGGTATATTGCATAATATTGTAGATTGGGCTTTAATATACTCATTACTCAAATAGTTCTGTTCTTTTATCAAATTTTTTTCTTCCTATCAGTTAAAACAAGTATGATGAATATGTGTCATATCTCTTCAAATTAATTTTTCTTTCTGGGTTATTCTACCTTACAATTATTTACCATGTTGTATATGGAATGCCTAATTATAACCAGAATATTATTTTTTATGATCTTAAATACATTTTCTTGCTTCAAGAATTGAAAAAAATTCATTTGAAAGCAGAAGTAATTTTAAAGTGTGATATAAAGTCTTCCACTTTATATTATAGTTTATTGTTATCTATATGATAAATCTGAATATATTTTCTGAATACATTTTCCTTATATAAGATAACTCACTGGAAAATTATGCAATTGGTTGTTATTTATTTAACTGACTTGAAAGTCAAAGAATGACTGTAACACCTGGGTAGATCAGTTCTTTCATTACAGCTAAAGGTGTAGCAGGAAAAATAGAGAGATCGTGACACTGAGACTATTATAGGAAGTGGCACTTTATTACGTTGGCCATCCCAGCGGGCCCAAGGGTCTAGTGCGTCCAAATTGAGTGCCCCAGAACAGGAGAAGTGGGGTTTTATACCCTTGTTTAGGTAAGGGAGGGGGGTCGTGTTGCGTGATTACATATTTCCTTTGGAATCTTACAAGGTTGTACTCAGCAAAATTAGATTTTTTCAAAGAGCAAATGGTTTCTAGGAACTGCAGTCTTGTAAACGCTGGACTTCAGAAGGGGCGTTTTAGATAAGACTCTTTTCCATTTCCATGAAATGGTCAGTCTCTGGGCCATTTGGCCTTTCTGAAAACCTGCTCAGCATGCCTGGCAGATCTTTAAAGTTGCAACTTGCCTTTCAAAAGGAAATACCTTTAACTGCTACCACCCCCTTCCTGCCGCTGGGCTAGTGGGAGTCATCCCAGGTGATTGCCATGAGGCCAACTGCTGATTCCGAACCAGCTACATGTGTTTCTGTGTTTATTCACTCAATCATACAAGAAATATATTTGAGCATTTGCCGCATCCTGCCACAAAAGGAGGATGAGAATAATTGTGACTTTGTGGAGAGTTCAAAGCCAGATTTGATTATTGTGGAGAATGTGAACATAGGAGAAGGGAATGCCACGCTGATTGTAAGCCTGAAAATGCTTACATTACAGGACTAGCAAAGTTCCATACGGAAATGAGGGTGCTTCTGTTATCCTCTCTTTTTCCTTCCTTCCTTCCTTCCTTTCTTCTCTTCCTCTTTCTCTCTCTCTCTCTCTCCCCCTCTCTCTTTCTCCTTTTTTGAATTGGAGTCTCACTGTGTCACCCCGGCCCGATTGCAGTGGCATGACCACAGTTCATCACAGTCTCGTACTTCTCATCTCAAGTGATCCTCTTGCCTAAACCTCCAGAGTAACCGGGACTATGGCATGCGCCTCCGTGCCTAGCTAATTTTTTTATTATTTTTTTAAGGGATGCAGTCTTGTTATATTGCCTAGGCTGGCCGCAAACTCCTGTGCTCAATCAATCTGCCAAAGTGCTGGGATTACAGTTGTGGGTTACCGCACCTGTCCTTATTTTTCATTTCTTTTATGAAACATGTTTCTTTGTGTTAATTAAAGAATATTATGTCTTACAGGTTATAAATATAAATGCCTTAAAGTATTCTTGAATCCTCTTGCGCTAGAGGTGATTTTATAGTTAATTGGAAATAAATAATTTTCTAACAATTATGTGGTAGCATTTATAACACAACGTTAACTTTTAGGAAAGTTATAAGTAGCTATTTGAAGTGATTTTCTAAACTGTACTTCAGAGCAAGCAGCATGTGCCAGTGCTGCATTCTTGCATCTTCAAAAAGATTCTGCATAATGCTTAGGGGACAGGAGTTGATCTTGAGTTCATTGCCGGTTCCTTATTGTGAATTCTGCTTTCCGCAACAATGAAAGTGTTGTTATTCAGATGCACATAAATGCATTCCATCCATAATAATAGTATTCATAGCCATCTATAAATAGTTGGAGAAACAATTGTGTGAAATGCTTGCTATTCATCGAACCACTTTTTGCAATTTCACTTTTAAATTCAAATTTCAGAAATAATACAACAGTGGTGCTCATAAGATATTCAGATACTTTTGTTAGCTTTGCATGGACAGGTTGGTAGTTTCTTAAAATTACGCACCCTGTTTCACCAAATCTAAGAAACCACTTAGAAATATATGCAATTATAAGATAAGTAAGAAATGCTGAACATACAGCATGCTGCATAGTTATTAAGTATGTAGTTTGATATGCATTCAATGACCTTTGTTAAAATTCCTTTTTTTTCTAGATACACCATCAGTTAAGATTATCCCATCCACTCCTTTTCCACAAGAAGGACAGCCTTTAATTTTGACTTGTGAATCCAAAGGAAAACCACTGTAAGTGAAGTAATGAACAATATAATTTTTCACTTTTTCTTTTAGCTTGCTTTGATTACAGGTTTTAACTGTAGAAATGCACAGAATTTGTATTTTCTTGTGAGCATAATGGTCTCTAGAAGAGAAGACCCCTGAACCATATCTTCATTAAGTGTCTATGGAAGATTGGTTTTTACTTTGTCATCTAGTGAAGTTTCTGGGAAAATTTCCAGCTGTGATTTCTTTCTTCTTTGCCTTTTCCTTTTTTTTTTTTTTTTTTTGCCAGTAAGATTTTTCAACCTGAACAGAGTGTAGGTTTAATCACTGACTGTTTACATCATCAGACTGATCAAAGTTGCACATTACTGAACATAGTTATCCTGTGAAAAACTTTCCAAATGTTGAAGCATGCCCAAAATATGCTCAAGTTTTAAAGTTTTGTGGGGAATCATTTTCATAATAAGGAATAGCAGATCTACATGTCTTATTCAGTACCCCATAGGACAAATAATGTAAATGAAAGAGGTCACAAACTCATTACTTTCAATTGTGAAGTGATTTGTTATTAAAATATAAATGTGCCAATGTGCTGATGTTGCTTCAACTCTAAAACTTTACTTTTTGGCATTCAGGTTTATAAATACCGAATTCAAAGAATATCTATATTAAAATTTAAATATGAGTATTCAAATATGGATTATTTAAACACTGTTTGAAAGACATGACCATTCTAATATAGTAACACTCTAGACCTAGCTTTATGTAATTTACTTGATTTTTTTAAAAGCTTCCAATTGATTTACATTTTGCTGACTTTTTTTTTTTTTTGAGTTGCAATCTTGCTCTATTGCCCAAACTGGAGTGCAGTGGCACGCTCACAACCACTGTAGTCTTGACGCACTGAGCTCAGATGATCCTTCCGCCTCAGTCTTCCACCAAGCCTGGCTAAATATTTTTTATTTATCATAGAGATGGGGGTCTCACTTTGTTGCTCAGGCTGGTCTCGAACCCCTGATCTCAGACAATCCTCTTGCTTCCACCTCCCAAGGTGCTAGGATTATAGGCTTGAGCCACTGTGCCTGGCTACTTACATTTTAATCGAGGAATTCAATTGTCCTCTCTGTCTAACTATATAGAATTACTTCTGTATACTTTTTTTTTTTTTTGAGTTGGAGTCTCACTCTGTCGCCCAGACTGGAGTTCAGTGGTCACTCCCGGCCACCGCAGCCTCGACCTGCTGGGCTCCGGCGATCCTTCCGCCTCAGCCTTCCGAGTAGCCGGAATTACAGGCGCGCACTACCACGCTCGGCTGATTTTTTGCTTTATTGTAGAGATGAGGTCTCACCTGCCCAGGCGGGTCTCGAACCCGCGGGCTCAGGCAATCCACTCACCTCAGCCTCCCAAAGGCGCGGGATGACAGGCTGAGCCACCGAGCCCGGCTACTTCTGTATACTTTTAAGTAACTAAAAATTTGCATGCAATAATATTTCAATTATTCAAGTATAGGTTTCATATTTTCCCACGAGTAATTTTTCTAAAAGAATTGTAAGATAGACACCTGAACATTTTACCTTCTTCAATTGCCAGTTATTTGTATTTTTTCATCATACTAAACTCATTCACACCTTCTTTATCACAGTTTTGAGATATGAGAGCGGTTCGATTTTCTAGTAGCCATTTTATAGAAATTGCATTTACTCTTTTCTTCTTCAGGTTTAAAGCGCACGTGTGCACATTTGGACCATGTGTGCAACTTAGGCAATTAAATGAAGCGAAGACAGGAAACATGCTTTATAGGATGTGTGGAAATAAACACATGTCTGCTCAGCTGGCACACAATTGTCTTACAATGATCTGGTCTTTGATTTCATGTTTACCTCCAACAGTGGAGACATCATTTTATGTACGAGAATAATTAGATGTCAAGGTTTATGTAATCAGATACTTAAATAGTTCGTATCACTCACCTACGATATGGTTAAATAGATGTGCCTTGTAGTGGGTTTTGTTAGTTTCCCAGAAATAACCATGGTAATAATCCTTGTTAATAATCCTTGTTAATAAATTAATAAGTTGTTAATAAGATAATAAGTTATTAATACGTTAATAATCCTTGTTACTAAGTCTTGTTAGTTACCCAGAAATGACCTTAGTAATAATCCTCTCCACTGCAGATGATGACAAGGGCACTAATTTCTTATCTATTTGTTTTCTTTTTTTTTTTTTGAGTTGGAGTCTCACTCTGTCGCCCAGACCGGAGTGCAGTGGCCGCTCCCGGCCACCGCAGCCTCGCCTGCTGGGCTCCGGCGATCCTTCCGCCTCAGCCTTCCGAGTAGCCGGAATTACAGGCCAGCGCTACCAC
>NW_007233066.1:25815-120568 GCF_000164805.1 Carlito syrichta
TCCACTCACCTCAGCCTCCCAAAGGCGCGGGATGACAGGCTGAGTCACCGAGCCCGGCTTCTATTTGTTTTAAGAATACAAAGTTCAGGAAGTTTAGGACATACAAAATGTTACCTTTCTCAGAGGGACCCTGACCGATATTGCTTTGGAAATAGACCAAGGAAACAAGAAGAGTTCTCTATTTTACAGAAGAAAAAACTAAGGCCCAAAAGTGTTAACTGGGTTTCCCTTTTTCATCCGTATTTAAAATGAGTGAATTCAAATTTGAATTCAGTTCAGTACTGCCCAAAGCTTATACTCTTTGAAGCATTTGTTGCTACTTCCGTTACTGAATGTAAATTGCCACTTACACTATCTGAAATTATTGTGAGAAACTAGGATGGGCCTGAAAATAATTTTCACCACTGAAGTTGAACTGGATTCTTTTGGGGGAAGAACTGGCTAGTTTAATGATATGTTTTACTGTTGCCATCATCCTTTTTCAGGCTTTCTTCTATATTTATACTCTTTCTGGAAACTTGTCAAATTTCCATCAGACTGATTGTTTCTAGCATGAGTTCATAGCTGTATTTTTTAAAATGTGTAATTAATACAGTATCTATTCGGAATTAACTCATATGTCCTATGAGGATTTAAAAGGGATCATTCTGGGCAACCCCATCGGGTCCTCTCCCACTGTGGGAGCTTTTCTGTCTTCTTAATAAATCGACCTCTTTAAAGACAGTCTAACTTCTAACTCTGTAATTTACTAACTATCTCCAACAGTGTGAGATGAGGCCTATAGGACAGAAAACAAAGGAAGTCTGGAAAGAAATCACTGGATATTCCCAGAAGGAACCCCTGTTGATCATAAAGAAAATTCTCATCAGAGCAAAAAGAACACAAGGCAAATTGAAATGGACTAATCAGAGAGTTTGTAGGTGGGAGAAGATGAACACGAATAGAAAGCCCGTTCATTTCAAAGCATGAATCATGAAAAGTGGAAGAGGGATGAGAAAAAAGAATTATTTCAAGTAAAAGTTTTAAAATAAAGCACACTAATCCTTAAAAGAACACAAGAGGGAGACTTCTGTGATTTAAGATAGGATCAAAAGAGTGGATGTGCAAATGAACTATGAGATAGGCCCCATGAGCAGGTTAGAATTGCCAGTTATCCTCTGGTATCACTGTCAAAGTTCTGCTCCATCACTCTACAATGATTGCACCTGATTCTATAAAAATAGCTATGTGATTTATTTATTTCTTATAGCTGACTTAAATAATGTATTTAATCCATGACCAAAAATCTTTTGATTTTCAAATATATATATATGAAAAAACAATCATTCATAGTAATTAGGCATGTCGCTAGTAGACAAAACCACGATCTTTGGCGTGAATCGCAACCTTACCACACAGCTCCAGCTGCCCCGGGACTCTGTTCTTAATCTGCCCTCCTGTATGCTAATATTGTTTTCCTTGTTCTAAATGTGAGAGCCCCAGTGACTGTTTATGAACAATCATGCCTTATTTGCCTGCTTTGGACTGATGCCTTTTGCCATTTTCCTGTGGAACAGCTGCATAACTTGGGCCAGGACCAAATTGTTCCACTTGACATTACTATAGAAACATTCTATTCTTTCCTTAAAAGAGAGATTACTGTACATGTCTGTCTATTGTTTTAATTTTAGTTTAAAGTGAGGACCAAGCTCATGCCAACCACTTTTCTTTCAAGTCCCCAGAGTTTTTGCAGCCCTCTTCTTTCTTTGGCTGCATTCCCAGACAGCTTTCAGGCGGAAGCATTCGCCATTTATAAGAGTGAAGGAAAAAAGAAAACACACACACACACACACACAAAACACAAAACCTTTCCATTACATTAAAGTCATGACCTTAAGTGGTGTGGGGTTGCCCTCTACATGCTGAAACCAATGAGTTATCGTTCATTTTAATCAAGTGTTTAATATTTTGTAAATTTACTTCAAAAAACAATGAGACATTTTTGGTAAAATACATGTGTATTTGGCAACCATTCTATAAAGAAAATAATTATAGGCATTGATAAATTTTTCTGTGTATGCAGTACAATGTTTATGCTGTACTGACTATTTCACTTCCTGGTAACTACAATTTTTCTTTTGTTCTTGGCATAAATCTAGTATGCATAATTGCACAGCACATAACATCACTATTCTGTACAAGAAGAAAGATTTTAATCTTTAGGAAGACAGATCACATACCATGTAGCAACTAGTGAGGTGTTTTAGAGGAACAATTACGCATCCATTCTGGAAATGATCAAGAATTGAAGAAATCTGATATGCACAAATAAATGTATTTTTTTTCTATTCGCATAATAGAGATTTTTTTTAAGACAAAAATTAAGGCAAGAAAGTTTCATAGCAAGTCAGTTTTCTCAGTCTAACGTGTACCTTTTTATAAATCCCGGATTCTCTGCTAATTGTTATACATTTCAGTTACAGTCAGAATAATAGACAAACCAATCAGGAATTAAAGAAAACAAGTTATCATCCAGAGTGAAATGCTGTTTACCAAAATAGGATGAAATGTAAATTTTGAAATAAAATATTGATCTATAATAATAGCAATTTCACATGATGTGACCTAGTGTTCTTACACATTATTCACCCCTCTCCTATTAATGGAAATGCATCTAATTAATCATCAAGATCTATGTTTTTGTTCAGATGGGATGCTAAGCTGTCATGTTCTGGGGCACAGGAAGTTTTGTGGGACAGTGAAAAGAAAATGAAGACCTGGACTTGAATGATCAATCCGTGAATATCTGTGGCCTGAATAGCTTTGAGCGAGTCACTTAGTCACACCACATATTTCTTTCTTTTCTTCTTCTTCTTTCTTATTATTTTTTTGATACACTTTATTTCTTAAAGCAGTTTTAGGTTCACAGCAAAATTGAACAGAAACTACAGAGAGTTCCATACCCCTGTTCGCACCCACACACAGGCTTCCCTGCTACTGACATTCCATACCTGTGTGTTGCATTTGTTACACTCAATGAGCTTACCCTGACCCATCGCTATGACAGGAAACTCCATAGTTTGCTCAGGGCCCACTTCTCCAAGTGTTCATTAAGAATATAAAACCTAGCAAAAAATTATTTTAAGTCATAATGCCAATATTTATTAAATATCTGCCTTCAAGTCATTTTATAATCATTAGTGGCCATGAGGATGATACAAAATTATGTGGTCCAGGAATTACACACAGTGTATCTCAACTGACTTCAGATTCAGAAGTCTTGATTACATATTTAATGCATATGCTGATGTTGGGCTACTTTACCAACTCCGGGAACTGAAATGTCATCTTGAATATATTCCCAAGCAATGGAATTCAAGATTCCAGGTAGAATAAACACATTCCAGGACAATTGCCTGTGATTCTCAAGAGCATGTTTGAACAACAAAAGGAATACATGCTTCATTGTCTTTTAAAAACCACACAACTACCATGTTGTAAAAGGTTTACAAAGAGTATTATAACTATTTGCATTTTTTTAGATTGGAAAAATAAATTGTACAGAAGTTATATGACCTTTCTCAGTCTCACAGCTGATAAATTCTAGAACTTGGGTTACAAACAAGCTTTTCTTTTATGTTAACAATACTGATGGCCTTATTTTCTTTTTTTACCCAGTGATTTCAGTCCTCCTAGCATGTTGATTTTTCATAATAACTCGGTAAAGTTGGCGAGAATTGGAGAGTCCTTATAAACTACTTGCAAAGCCTGTATTTCAATCAAATAGTTGTAATAAATACCAGTTATGTAGCTCAAACATGTATTAGCTTATCTAAATAGTATTTAAAGAGTTTCTAAACAGGCCTAAGTATATCTAATAGTTTCTGCCTAGGCTTTGTTATTAGATAAACAATTATTCACTTGCTAAATATGTTTGTTTGTTAAAAAGATTATATTGCATTCTTAATTTTATATAACTTTTAAAAGATTAAGACTGCAGGTTACAACCACAGGACAATATCACTGCATATCTAATGCCAATTTAACGCAGGACAATGGAAAGACATAAAGGGGAAAGGAAAAAAATTCAGGAAGTTAAAAGAAGTTTCTCTTCAAGAGTAAGCCTTTCTTATTAAATACTATGTTTGATAATTGTCAAGATAAACATAATGATTGTCTTCTATCATGAAGATATTCCTATACCAGTGGTCTTTGGATAGTAAAGGTTGTAGAGCATTTAGATTATTTTTTGTTTGTTTGTTTTTGTTTTCTTTTTTTTTTTTTTTTTTTAGTTGGAGTCTTACTCTGTTGCCAGACTGGAGTGTTAGATTGTTTTTTAAATTGCTTTTTGTTCTGATCTGCAGAGAAATGCAACATTGTCTCAATTAATTCATTAGCATTAAAGGCAATATAGTACATTGCCTCCAGAATGTTTTTGGAGGTACAATGTTGGGAAATTAGTTCTAAATTTTTATAATTAAAAACATACCCATTTGCTCTGTTTTCCATGTGAGTTTATTTTCTGAGGGCCATATGGTCTTTGGCTTCCATTTTATGGCTTCAAAATTTAATCACACATTGACTCTCTGGAAACACACAAGTGGTTATCTTGGAAATGAGACCGAATATATTTGGTTTTGTTTTTGAAACAAGAAGCTGACTCTCAGTAATCTCCACTGCTGCTATTCAGGCTGGGCATGGGCATCTGTTGTATGCTGGGCACTCAATCATTTTCAATTAAATGTTCCAATGTCTTATGGAAGTCCCTTAAGAGCTTGCACAACCATGATTATAGATCCGCAGAGGAAATGTACTTCTTGAACATTTCCAGGTAAGCAGTTTTCTTGCAACAAAAAGCCAATTATTTTGAGGGATTATGTAAATGTTCAGTGGGAAACCCTACACAAAAAGTGTCTCGATGTATTTAAGACACCGTTGTGGAATGATGCTGTCATAGCCATTGGCCAGATTTTCAGGGTGTGCACTTTTTGGCTCATTGACTTAAAAGTCTGTAGTTTTAAAAATATATTAGTAATGAGACTTTATTTATGCATTTTAGTCTGTATCTAAGATTTATTAACATCGTATATATGTCATTTGTATGACAAAGTCATGAACACAGTAATTGTGAGGATTGCGGGAAAAAAAATCACTCGATCTTTAAAAAAAAAAAGAAATCCTAGAATTATCTTTTTAAAAAAGTTAGTTCATTACTCAATAAATGCCATCTTATCGAAGATTTATTATTTTTGCAATTTTTTCCAAACTGTTTTAATATTTTGACTTGCTTCTGCATAAATATATGGAGGAAATAAAATTAATTCAAAATCACTGTAGAGATATGCTATAATTGTAATTAATGGTACAACTTGAAAAAAATTTATTTACTAGAAAACCATTTATTTTAGAATATCTAAAAGCAATTTTCTTGCATTATACATTTTTTAAAACAATTTGTGGTGCATAACTTCAATCCAGGTATAACCTCAAACATACAAAAACCTCTAATCTTCTTTGTTAAAAATAAAAATTTAAACGGCAAACAATGTCCCACATCAGAGAAAACATAAACATTTACAAAAGGCCCCAATCTGAATAGGAAGAATCTCTCAGTGATTGATGAGGACTTTAAAGCCCAACTTGTGCAAATTCAGAGTGCCAGAAATATCCGTAATTCTTGAAAGAAAAGGGAAAAAAGAGGGAACAATAAATCTTTTTAAATACAGGAGAATAGAAAGACACCTATAGTGTGAGTGACATGTTTAATGCAACAAGCCTACAAGTGCAGGATGATGACAGTCACGTGACCATTCCAGACCAAGGATGAGCATAGGACAACATTGCAGCATAGGGACAAGAGCATCTGTAGGATACAGCGCTCTCACTGTTGGTCACAAATGTGGTATTTGTCAAATACCAGGTTGTTAATAATTAATAATGCTCATTAATAAGTCATATAATCAATTTATATGAACATTTTTAAAAGCCAAAAATAAAATAGAAAATAATAGAAGAGAAAAAGAAAGTCAAGAAAAAAACTAAAGACAATATCACAAAACATTAGAAAGAACAAGCTTTAGTTCTTGTGTATTTTTTTTTTTTTTTTGTATGGTTTGAGATTGTCAAATATTTTTTCTCATTGCAGGTCACATCTTCAAAGGTCTGAAAATTGTTGCATTAAACATGCCAGTTATGATAAAGCTGGGTCCTGGAAAAAATTAGGAAAACACATGTTAAACCTTAATCATTTCAGAGCCTATAAAACAACACTATAAAAATGTGTGTTCAAACTGAAGAGATCTTGGAGCCAGAAAACAACACTGAGTGCCACTAAGAATGCTCTGTTTAATAATGAAGAAAAATTCGATCCTTTAAGAAGGATTTCATCCAAATGATAAAAAATATGTCTTCAAAATTGTTTTAAATTTCAATTGTCTTCAGCCTTTACTTAGAGCAATTCCTTCTCCAGCTACCAGATAAACGCTGTGCATTTGACTTTTACTTTCCCAAGATCATTGGTTTTAGTATTAGAAATGAAACAAATCACAGAGCAGAAGCAGTTCTATAATGGTGACACAGTGTTTAACATAAGTATTATACTACTTACACTACTTATGATCTTATAAGGTTAATGAGTACTATTTTATGGGAGTGGAAGTAATGGGTTGTAAAGTCACTCTTAAATAGAAAATAGGGCCCCATCATTGTACCATGTCCTTGAACTGAATGGCTTTCAGGCTTCTGATGGATTAGAATGCTTGTAGATCTAATTTATATAGTAACAAATTATTCTTATAATGTACTCAGGTTGATCAAATGGCAGATTCTGAGAAGTTTGCATTCATAATTTCTTTAAGAAAACATGAAAATGTTTCAAAATCTATTTCTTTTTTCTTTTTTTTTTTTTTGAGTTAGAGTCTCACTCTGTCGCCCAGACTGGAGTGCAGTGGCCACTCCTGGTCACCGCAGCCTCGAGCTGCTGGGCTCCAGAGATCCTTCCGCCTCAGCCTTACAAGTAACCCGGCTGATTTTTTTGATTTATTGTAGAGATGAGGTCTCGCCAAGTTGCCCAGGCGGATCTCGAACCTGCAGGCTCAGGCAATTCACTCACCTCAGCCTCCCAAAGCGTGGGATTACAGGCTGAGCCACCAAGCCCGGCCAAAATTTATTTCTTATCCAAAGAAAATTTCAGAAGCTAACATGTTTCAAATAAGTTGGAAAAATATTATCTCAAGAATGATCGTTGTAAAATTTATTATAGAGATGTTAAGCTTAATGTACGTACACACAGAAACTTTTTGCTAGAATGAGAAAATGAACGCCTACTCAAGATTTTTTTATCTTTCAACCAGGAATTAATGTTCTATGTTTACTAAAGAAAAGAAATATTAAGCTTAGATTAGGCATGGGTAATTGTTTTACTTCAACAGAAAGTCCTTGAGAGATTAGTTTAAGCAATTGTCACAATCTTGAATATTTTTCCTTTAACACAAAAATATGTCAGTCCTTCAGGATCATGGCTGTCTTATCTTTTCTAGGGACAGTCTTTGATTTAGCACTCTATACATTGGCTGGAATTATACGGTTTGTAGCACAACTGCTTTGTTTTCAAAACTGTTAAAATGATCATCATTTACCATTGCAAAGTGGCCCAGGATTTTACAGCCACTCTAAAAAATACCATTATCTTCAAGTCTTCTAAAGAGCACTTACCTTTTTCTTACACAGGTTATTTCCTGTTTCAACCACAGGCTTCTAAACGAAGGCAAGAAGTACCTTAAAAAATCAGAATCAAGTAGCATATGCTGAAATTAATCAGGGTAGATGAAGTCTACTTCTTACTTGTTATCATGGTTTAAAATCTGATGGTGAGGTTAATATTGATGTTATTGTTCCCTGCAAATCTATCCTTTCATTGTAATGAGACTCCTCCTACTTGACATTATACTAGTGTAATAATTGATTTTAGGAATTTACACGAATAGATAAACTTGGAATTAGAGTTTAAATTTGCAGTTTAAGAGAATAAGTAGGCTTGAGTTTTCCACTTCAAACTGACTTCATTTATTACTACATTAAGATATCTTTGACCCTACCAGACAGAAGCACTGATGGTTATGTTGGAGTACAGACTGCTGCTGTTGCGGTTTCAACAAGACTCTTTGGTACTCAAACTACAAATAAAAGAAGAAAAGTCCATTGCTTTTCATAAAAACAGTTGTGCAGATATGAGAAATGCCATATCAATGCTGAGCAAAGACTATCACATGATTAATTATGAGGATAAAACAAGAAACTGAAGAACACATCCAGAAGCTGTTAAAGCAAAGGAAAGTGGAGACCAATGAGAATAAAAGCTGAGAAACCATCTCATTCTTTCTCCCACACACGCATGCAAATACACAAAGACATACTTTTTAAATTAATTAATGCAAGTAACTGCAACAAGGACCACAGTGGAAGATATATATTTAAAAGAGAAGTTGTGTAATGATTTTCTCTCTCTGGGTGATTTCTTCCAGTCTCTCCTTTCTTTTTATCTCCTCATATACATCATTGTTTCAGTACTAAATATTTGAAATATCAGAACAGAGCCATCTTAACCAATGATGGTACTAACTATATCAAGATACAGATTTTGCAACAACAACAAAACTCTTTTAAATACTCTACCCAAGAGTTATGAGCATTATCAGTGTGTAGATCCAATACATTCTTAATAAAATTTATGATAATGCATGATACATATTTCCACAGATTAGAAAAGCAAAAAAAGTAAAAAACAAAACTAACAACAAAAAAAAAGACATGAAATAACCTAAGAAACAATAATAAAATTTACTTTGGCTTTAAAAATTACTCTGATCATTGCTCTTCAAGTGAAATACTTGCATGATACCTTCAAGAGCCGGATTTAATAAAGCAAACATCAGTTATGCTGTCCTCATCTTTTTTTTAAGCTTGCTTTCTTTGATCTGCTAAATGCAAAGAGAAGATGAAAATATTGGGCTCATCAGAGCTGGAAATTAGCCATATAAAAATAATAAATGGAGACAGGACTGGTGAAAAAAAGAAAACAAGGGAGGGAATAATTCAATAATAAAGGGAAATCATAGATCCCTCAGTAGGATTGGAGGTTTTGGTGACGTAGAAGAGAATAGTGAGCTGAAAAGATGGAGATTGGAACTAGAAAAAAAATGAGACTTTTAAGATCACGAAGTAACAATGATGACAATGGCTAATGTGTGATCATGGCTGAGGTGGTGATAACAAAATAATTATTGAACATGGGTTATCAGGGAACTGAGAAGTCAAGGTGTTGGATGGGTCATCAAGGTAAACCTTTAGGACAGTGGATTTTGAGAGAAATTGTTTCTTGTTCCCATAACATCATTCTCCTTTAATTTTTTTTTTTAAGAATTCTTGGACTATATTGTCTTCCTTTTCTTATTTTCTAAGATAGGTTCTAAGAGGTTCAGTAATCTGCTCTTCTGTTTTCTTTCTTGAGCATGGGCACATGCTTGACTCTAATCTCACTGTAAAAAAATACCAGTTCTGCCCCCTTCCCTTATTTCTGATTTCTCGGGCCCTTATTGCTGGATTGAGATGCATGCCTTGCTTTTTTTCTAACACTTGAATTCAGCTTGTCCAAAATTGATATCATAAATTTTCCTTTCTGCTATGTCTCAATCCCTCCATCTTCTTCTCCATCTCCTTCTTCCTCTTCCTCTTCCTTTCTCCTCCTCCTCCTCTTCTTCCTTCTCAGGTGGTTTGTTTTACATTGCTATTTTTCTTCTTAGGACTAAGATCTTTGCTATTATACAGACCAGACACAGTCAAGAGAGCTTCCTCTCTCTTTCTTAGCACCATACATTTTCTGGCTTCAAAAAAAATTGTATTTACTTTCCCAAGGCTCTTTTATTATCTGTTATATGCTTTATTATTATTATCATTATTACTACTCCAATTTTATGTAGCACTATGATATCTGTCTTAAGAACTGTATATATATGGTCTCTTTATTGGATTTTTTCCCAGATATTTCACTTTCATATTGTTAAAAGAAAACTGATAAGAAATGGCCACTTCTACAAAGCCATAAAACATAATTTTATTTTTTATTTTTATTTATTTGTTTTCTGAGTTGGAGTCTCACTCCATCGCCCAGGCTGAAGTGCAGTGATATGATCACGACCACCCCAGCGTCAACCTGCTGGGTTCAGGTGATCCTTCGGCCTCAACCTTCCAAGTAGCCGGAACTACGTGTGTGCACTACCATACCCAGCTAATTTTTTAAAAAATTGATTGTAGAGTTGAGGTCTTGCCAAGTTGTCCAGGCTGTTCTCGAACCTGTGGGCTCAGGCAATTCCCTCACTTCAGCCTCCCAAAGTGCTGGGATTCCAGGCTCAAGTTACCGTGCCCAGCCCATAATTTTTATTTTTAAAGAAAGTTTAGAGTCTTTAGCATGGCAATGAAGACCGTTTCTTACTTACTTCAAATGTATACATTTTCCCCATATCTGTACCCCAGACTTTCCTATTAATTTGCTTTTATTCAGCTTCTCTTTATGAGCAGAATAATCCCCATTGCATTTTATTCCCTCTTTCCTTATTAATAGCACCATCAATCTTCTGGTCTAATATAAAATAATACTTATTCATGTTTAGCTTTTTATCCTATTGACTTTGTCTTGGACTAAGATACGTACATGCCTGTTTGGCCCTGTTTCTCATAGACAACTTACATCTTAACTTTGGCTTCTATTACTCTCAACCATATTAAGTGCTTTTAACTTTACCTTTTCTGAATTTGTTGTTTTTAGCCAATGACAGTTTTACTCATTAATCTTATTTTTTTCATCCTGGCAATCACCATATTCAAATTATTCTCTTCAACACTATGGACTCTGAAGGGTCAAGCAGCCTACCCAGAACTCTGACTCCTATTGAATGGATGTATTCCATTTCTACTAGCCAAAATCCTACCAAAGACATTAATCAAGAGTTACATCTTTCATAAAACTTGTTATGATCCCCCTAATATAGGTGATGAATCACCACAATGTTTTATAACTCATTTATACCACTTACTATGTCTTGCCAAGTATTTATGGTTGATGACATATATCTTATATAAACTGCTAAAATATAATATCACAGACAATATATTTTTTAATTTCCTTATGCTCCTCATAAACCTTGGTTTAAAAACTTGAACAGATTTGTTTATAAATAACTTCTTGATAATTGCCTAAATTTATCAAGTACCTAATCAAGACCATGTAGGCATATTTTAACTAATGAAAAAGAAAATTCATTGATCTGTCTTAAGATATAGATGTAAGAACAGAATACTTTCTATTGAGTCTCATTGAAGATTACTGTAAATGTTTCTGAAGTTCTGTGTTCCCTTGACATACATCTATAAAGACTGTTAGACACATAAATGTCTCATTGATTATGTTTTAAAATGAGCCATCATCACAATAAGTAAAGCATTCAGAGTTATGTCGGCTGATACTAAAATTTATTTGATGTTTTAAGAATTGCTCCCTTTAAAAGTAGGAAATCAATATCAAGAATAAAAGGAAAACAAATTTCATTACAATTAAGTTACACTACAATGAAATTTGGGGGAAAAAAACACAACTTGATATACTCTAAGGGCCTAGCACAATATTTTTATAATTAATGTACCTTTGATTATGTAGAATGTAATCCATAAACTATGCTCAGAAACATCTCATTTGATTCTCAATAACAAAAAACCCTTTGCATATTTTTAAAATGTGAATTGATCAATACAATAACTAGTCCTACAAATAATTATTTTGTATTTCTTGCTATTTAGAAGCTACATTCTTAGCACCTGAAAAAAGTCATTAAAAATTCTACATTGAATAGTTTCACAACATTGAGTTTGCTTTATATTGATATCTTAAATTTTAATAAAGGATCAAGCCAACCAGCTTCTAATCTTTCTCCTTTTTTTTTTTTTTTCTTCCATTATTTAGCAATATTTGGGCTTTGACTTGAGTACGCACTCTCTGTCTCTAATGCCTCGGCTAGACTGACCTCAGAATCCTTCTCTCTTGAACTCAATATGCTTACAATTTTCTACTTGAACTAATTTCAAACCGATTTGTCAATTAATTTACATTTAATTTCTGTCCCTTCATTCCTCTAAAAATATGATAACATAGACACTGAGAGTTTTATGCATAGACTTTTCAGGATAATTTCATGATTTAAAAGTCTTTGCTTAAAGCAGAAAAAGGATCAAGATATTTATGTGATTCATACCACCCACCTTCTTTCACTTTCCAGTGAAAATATCACAGGAAATAGAGAGGGATTAGGTTTTTTAAAACTCTCCCTGGTATTAAAATTTCAATCATATTTACTGCCCACCTGTGACATTTCTAAACTGAAATAAAGTCAGTAGGCATCTTCATGTGGTCACATGGTACAGAAGGCAAAAAACTAACTGTAGTATGAAGCTGCTCTGTCTTAAAGGAAATGGAAGATACAAATATTTGCAAATTCCTCTCTTTTCCTTTGAAGACATAGCAAGATGTTTTCTTGAATGCTATTGTAATGACTTTGTTTTTCTTTCCTTTAGGAAATGTAAGTTTAACTTTGTTTTTCCAAATCAGGGACTCACTCTGTCACCTAGGATGCAGGGCAGTGTCATCATCACAGCTCACCCCAGCCCCAACCTCCATGGCTCAGGCAATCCTCCCACCTTAGCCTCCAGAGTAGATGGGACTACAGGCATCCACCAACATACCCAGCTAACTTCTTAATCTACTGTAAAGATTATGTCTTGCTTGGTTGTCCAGGCTGGTCTCAAACTCCTAGGCTCAAGCATCCTCCCACCTTGGCCTCCCAAAGTGGTGGTATTACAGGTGTGAGCCAATGTACCTGGCCTTAGTTTTCATAAGATTAATTTTGATGATAGAGCCCAACATATACTGTGCTTATGAAGGAAAAGACAGTGTAGAGCCCAGAGGAGATATCTCTATTTGGCAAAAGGGAGAGATTGGAGAGCGTTCCAGGTTTTGGACAATGTACTTCTCCGCAAGAATACCATGAGAGTGATTTCCTTAGGAGGTCTATATTATGGGACTTACTTTTCCATAACTAAACTTTCAAGTTCTTTCATCTTCTTCCCAAACATGAGCCCTAAAGAAGGATGTGAGCCATGAAGGCTAAGGAAGCTTCCATTTTCATCCATCCCTAGGGAGTGAATGATCTCATAGACAGGGAGAGGGTTAGGTAAACTGTTACTATGGTATAATGGCATACAGTAAATGCTCCAAACACAAACTAGAGTTTCACTGAAAATTAGTGGTCAGGTTTGTATCTGGCTCAATATATTAAATAAACTGGTGATCTGAGAGTCTGGTGACAGTTCCTTTGGACAGTAGTTTATAAATAAAGAGTTGAAAAACATATGGAGAATCTTTTATTAGATATGTACAAAACAAAAAAGCCGAGCTAATTTTGTAAAACATCTGTTAAGATTAAAAGCAACTTCACCAACACCTTACGATATCTGAAAATAAATGCATAAGCATATTGGATTCTCTTTTCACTTTCTTTTGTTTTTCTGTTGTTTTAGGAAGAACCTTTTGCAAAGATGTCCTTAGGTGAATGGAAAAATACAACATATTTAGTCCTATAGATTTGACAGGTAGAAATGAAATCAAAATTCATCTCATACAGAGAATTTCCAGCTTTATAATTATTTGGGCTGCTAAAGGGGGAACTTTCTGTATTGACAGTACTAATGATCTCACTGTGGATTGGTACAGTGTTACCATCCCACATCTGATGCTGTTTTCGGTGTCCTGTTCCTTCTGGTATCTAGCTCCTACTCTTACTCAGCTGTATCACATAAAAACTATAAACTGGGATCACTTTTAAAATGATCTTTTTGGATGCCTGAACAGCAGGGAAGATTGTTATTATTCATTTTCAGTAAGAAACTTAGTCATTTCTGGGTTCTAATTAGAGAAAGCCTAGGGACTTCTTTATTAAGATGAAACACAAATTGGATCAAGCCTTGCTAAACCACTTAATATTTTTATGGTGATATTAAGAAGCTTGAACATTTTAAATACTAATTGGGAATATGCCTAGGCCATTTTTAATCTATGCATAAACTCTACCCTTCGTTTCATTAAAATTGCATCTTGTGGTGCTAACTTTTGCCACCTTGAAGATTTGCCACACAGAGTAGAATCAGGATTCCTGGAAGGATTCAGTTCAGTGTCAGCAGAAACTTATGCCACTACGTCCTCCTGTTAACTAACTTTGCAGGTGTCTAAAAAATTTCCTAGAAGAAATGCTTTTTGTTTTTTATAATGTTTTAAAATACAGACTGGCAACTTGAATAATTTATCAAGAATTTTAATTATAATTTCTATATAAATCGCTTAAACATACATATCTGTAGTTAATTACCTACTTACAAAGACATATGCTTTAAGATGTGACTAAAAGCTTACAAACCCAACTAGAGACAAATGATGACAGTTAATATTTTGGGGTATAATTTTGAGTGTGTGGAAATGTGTAGATACATGCATATAATTATATCTGTGTGTGCTTTAAAATTCCGGCTGATACATCAGGAAAATGTATTCTTATCCTAAAATACTTCCTTTGAGTTAAGTATGAATGTTCTAAAATTCAAAAAATTATCCTTAATATGACTGTTATTTTAAAATTTGCCTTACATAACTATGTAGAAAGGACAAAATTTCGACTATTTCATTTATGCTACAAGTCAGGGTTTTATTTTACCTTTTATTGCCTTCTGTCTCATAGTATGTTAAGGATGTAAATGACACAAGATTATCTAGGTGGCTTTAAAATAAGAATTAGCAAATTCAAATAGAAGTTAGGAGATATAGGATATAGGAAGCAAATTGAGAAGTATTAATGGTTTAGCTTTTATCAAAGATACTAAAAGGGTGAATCATCTATACAATTGGCTGATGTAAGTTATTATATTCTTCCAATTTTTTTGTATACCTAGTTTCTTCATATGGTTTCTTGTCATCTGGTGCTTTTCCAGAAATGTCCTGTCATAGGTACAGTCTGATAACATTGCCCTGCCCCCTTTGCATTCTCTTTCTGAAGACATAGGAAGAACCAAATTGCTTACTACTGTCTACTCACACTCTGACCATGATACTTCATCTCTGGTCACCGAAATGTATGTGGGATTTTTTCCCACTGAAAATCGGTCCTCCACAAGACAGCAGCTGAGTGCCCTATAAGTCAACTCCGTGCTGACACTATCTCCCTGGAGATGGTTGAGGCCTCGGTCCCACAAAGTACTTCCACCGCAGATGCTACTCACAGGCAGTAGGTTGTCACCCCAACGTTTGACCCACTGGCTGCAAACCAGGGCTCCCATGATTCCCTCCT
The DNA here is from genome assembly GCF_000164805.1 of Carlito syrichta. NCBI lineage: Eukaryota > Metazoa > Chordata > Mammalia > Primates > Tarsiidae > Carlito > Carlito syrichta. Next base: position 41,235 of record NW_007233066.1, read on the forward strand.
TGGGGTTTGTTAGTTTTCTAGGATGACCCACAGAACTCAGGGAGACACAAGTATGCAGATGGACGAAGAGATGGCTAGAGAAAGGCATGTGGGAAGAGGAGTGAAGCCTCTGCCCTCTCCTGGTTTGCCTTCCTCCGGGAACCTCCACGTTTTCAGCAATGTAGATGCTCTCTGAGCCCTGTCTTTTGGGTGTTATGCAGGCTTTATTAGGTAGGCATGATCGGTTACAGCAATGACCGCTAATGATCAACTCAGTCTTCAGTCCTCTCATCTCTGCAGAGTTTGGAAAGTGAGACTGAAATTTCCAACATACTGGTTGTCCAGAAGATCATCAAGACCTTCCCGTTAGAAAATCTCATAGGAGCACATCTCATTAGAGCAAAAGATGCTCCTATCACCCAGGAAATGTCAAGAGGTTTGGAAGCTCTGTGTCAAATACTTCTGTCAATCAGGAAATTCCAGTCATTCACCAAATACCAACGTTTTGGTCAGTAATGGACCACACATAGGATGGTGATCCCATTATGATACCATATTTTTATTTTACCCTTTCTGTGCTTTGATACACAAATACTATTGTGTTACAATTGCTTACAGTATTCTCAGTATGGTAACACATTAATCAGATTTGTATCCTAGGAACGACAGGCTGTTCCATATAATCTAAGAGAGTGTAGTAAGCTACACCATTTAGGTTTGTGTAAATACAAGCCATGATGTTAGCAGCATGACAAAACTGCCTAACACTTTTCTTAGAACGTATCCCCATAGTTAAGTAACATATGACTGTAAGCTCTATGTCAGAAACTGGAGTTGGCCATTGCTTTGCTAAACTCTGGTGTGTCCATGTGACTCTCTGAGCTACTGCTGCCATATTTCTTAGCTTTGGCCCCCTTCCCTACCTCGGGGAGGCGGGGCTCTCTCTCTCTTTATCTCCTCTCTCTTCTTTCTCTCTCTCATTTCCTTTCTAAATAAACTAAATTTTCCAGTCTTAAAAAAAAAAAGAAAGAAACTGGAGTCAAAGATCAAATATTAGAACAAGAGATTCTCCTACTGACCCTATCTACAAAGGTTTCAGAAGCACTATGTCAGGACCTGGGGTCAGAGACAATTCTTATTATAGTATCATACTCTCTAAGTATTTTTATTATTTAAACACTTGATGAACAATTTCTCCATCACAGTGGTAATCTGCTTGCCTTGACATTTTTTCCAATATTTATTATTTTCACAACTTGTAAGTCTTTTACAAAATTTTTCAGAATAATACACATTCTTCCTCTTAGAAAGAATGTCATAACCATAGACATCACTTATTAAAACCTATGTTCTCATTGTGTTCACAAATGAAAGACCATACATTCAGTATTTCTATCAAATTCAACAAATAATCAAAGCTTTTGAGAAAATAACTATGAAGTCATGCTCAACTTAGAAGCATTGGACATAAAAAGTCTAGGAAAATATTATGTCAGAAAGCAGGAGATAGTCAATGAAGCATCAAATATGGAATAAGACAAGTTTTTGAGTACTTCCCTGATCTAGTTATCAACAATCATTTTTATCATTAATAAGTATAAAAGACTAAAATCTTTGAAGAGGAGAACCTATGGTTCATTTATCCTTTCTTTCCTAAAAGAAAATTTTGAGACGAGGATTTTTTGCTAGAAATTTATTAAAGGAAAACCCTCAGGAAAAAACCTTTACAAAGTAAGAAAAGCAAGAGAGATAAAAGGGAGAAGCTTCAGATGGTCTCAGGCAAAGCTGAACTATAGGGGTAGTCCCAAGTGCAAAACTATAATGTTAGAAACTTCTGGGGAAGACTCACTCCAGTGACCGAAGGGCAGTCCTCCAGTGTGATGAGGCCTGATCGATTAAGGAGAATCAGACAGACCACAGGACTTTGACAAGGGTCCAGCATGACTGCTACAGTGACTTAACAAATTAGTTCCTTAATACATATCTGCTTAATTAAATTGAAGTAAATTATATTTGCTATATGACTTTTTTGAGTGAGTCCATGATGGTTCTTTTGGTATCTTATGGAAGTTAGCACATGGTTATGCACACAATAGGTATGAAATTTTATAAATTACTTAATTTACTTCATTCACAGATATGTAACATTTCTTATTTTTCCTATCTACATGCATGTTTGAATCCAACAGGCCAGAACCTGTTTTGTGGACAAAGGATGGTGGAGAATTACCAGATCCTGACCGAATGGTAGTGAGTGGTAGAGAACTAAACATTCTTTTCCTGAACAAAACGGATAACGGCACATACCGATGTGAAGCGACTAACACCATTGGCCAAAGCAGCGCAGAGTATGTTCTCATTGTACATGGTGAGTACCTTTCTGAAAACATTATATGTGAAGGGATGGATAACCTGAAAAACTCTTTAAATTTATCAACATCTTTAGGACAATCAACAAAATTAAACAATTCTTTTTCTCTCAGAAGGACTTGTATCTCCAAGATTCAAAATACAATGGTTCCTGTCAGACTAATAAAGTAAAATTACAAGTTACACTAAAAATAAAGAATATGTTTGTGAAAAGCTTTTCCTTTCTATAAATATATTTCTTAAATGTTGGTGGTGACTGATAAATTATATTAATGATTGTCTTTACAGTTTACAAATAAATGCTTTTATTTATAACCCAGAATCATGAAAATATTTCCCTTAAGCTAGTTTTTATTGCGTTGTCGTATATATTTTATAGCTGTTGTAATTTGTTTTATAAAGAATGATAGTTTTTCATTGAAATGCAGCCAAAATAGAGGGGTACAATATTAATAACTGCATTAATTTCTTATGGAGCGATACTTTTTTACATTTCTACAGATAGGTTTTTCTTGACTGCACTTATCTCACAATTTCAGTAACTATAACAAAAATGCAGAAACAAGTACCAATACTTAAGAATGAATGGAACCTATTTTTTTCCCGACCTCCAAAAGGCGCAATAGGTTGTTTACAAAGTAGCTTTAACATACTGTTAGATGGAGATGATCTCTTATGAGATTGACAAATACTGTAACAAATAAAATTCTTCACTGCCGTTCTTCTCAGAGTTTATTTTATATGTCAAGGTGCATTGTGAATCTCCAAGAGAAAAATAGCATTAGAGAATACAAGATTATCATCATACTTTACCAAAAAAACCTTTTTTAAAAACTAGTGTTATATTCTACATACTATTACAGTATACTAAATGAGTGTTGTATATAACATGATGTTGTAATAAATCAAGTGGATCTTGGGAATCATGGAAGAGTAGGTTTGTTTGATATCTTTCATGTGAGTCTAATTATAGAATACTTTAAGAAACAAGGGTAGTTCTATACGTTTTCAAAAAAAGATTTTAAGGACCAAGTCTATTTCTTTGTTGACAGATTTCGTTTTAGTGGGGGGAAAAAATAACCCAATGAGTGTTATTTTTCCCAGATATTATTTTGTTATGATGTAGGCCAAAATTGGAGAAAAAAATAATATGTCAACGCACAGTTTTCCTTTTTTCAAATTGCTTCGTGTATAAAATCTCTAACCACTTTGCTATAAGACAAATAAAAGCTCTCAGTGACTAGACTGTCCATAGAAAACATCTTGAAAACAGTAGAGCTAAGAGTTTAATGTCTAGCACCTCATGCATTGCACAAAATTCAACTTTGTGACAGTTTAGCCTAATCAAATTAGAGTGATACATTAGATTTCAATGTGGCAAACCCCTGCAGACAAACCCTCCCAACTTTACTGCCAGAGATAATGTAACAACCACTGGGTATATTAAGAAGATAAAGTTAGATCCTTAGAGCAGAGTCTAAGAGTAGATTTCAGTTCATACTGCCTAGATGTTTAGGTCATGTAGTCATGTAAGGAAAGTATCGTCTGTCTGATCCACCCTAAATTCTCTAAGTGCTTCTCTGGTCTAACAGTTTCTGAGAACCTGGGGGTATGTTGTGTAGCATGTCACATTGTGTCGAAAGCAATATGACACAAAAATATACAGAATTAGAAAAGAAGTGGCAGAAACAGCGTGGTTTCCTAAGTAGCCAACCTACCTTTAGCTAGTTGGCAGTTGACATATTTCTAATAAATACTTCTCTAAGCACTTTGTAAGAAGTCATTTTTGCCTTTGCTTTTTGAACTCCAATCCATCAAAAGCACCCCATAGATTAGATTAATGCTATTCATGCTGCTAGATAAATGCTGTGAAGTTCAACAGTATATTTACCTAGGATTATTGACATAAGTAATGAGAGGCTCAATGAAACAGTGAAACCACATTACATTGTGTTTAAAAAGGGCTCCAATTGGGTGCATTACAAAATAAAACTTTTTTTTTTCCCCTTTGCACACTGGGTATGATGTTTCATTAGTCACTGGATGTATAAATATAAAAAGCTACCCTCTTCTGTTAATGGTTCGGCTGTTTCAAAACCCTCGTAAATGATGAAATTTGAGTGGCATTTCGATCTATAATGAATGCTGTGTGCGTTTCGGGATGGAGTGATAAGTGATCATTTGTGAGAACTCTACCCTTTTATCTTTTACACCAAGGTTGATTTTACATTAGCTGTGATAATTTAATATAACTCTAGCACGGAAGGGCTTTTCATGAGCTGAGACCCGCATCTTTCACACCTACCCCAGTTACCTAGATTCTATTGATTGTTAGCTCGATGGAGGTCTGAGCACTTTCCTGTGGAATCACCTACTATCTAGATGCTGTCCTAATGGAGAGATTTTATTGGTGTCGATGGAAGTGTGTTATTTAAATATCATCGCATCTAATTGTTAAAAGTGCTGACATTCTGTGCTATGGACACTGCAGGTGTCCCCCACCTCCCTCTTACTTACATTTTTGAACATTTCAGCATTAGGATTACAGATGGTAGTTTAGAACCGCCAGCCTAAAATTGAGCCTCCATGAAAGGCCTAACAAAAGTCAGTGCACTAATACCTATAAGATAAAACATTATATTTATGAAGCCTTTTCACCGTAGAGGTTCCGTTAGGAGACTAACAAGCTACGTGATGGAAAAAAACAATCTGTTGAATTAGTAACCATAGTTATGTTAGTTATTTCCTGTGAGCACAGTCGTTTCTTACTTATTGCTTCTTTATAAAAATGTTGCAGTGTCTCACTTGTTATCATTGTTATCATGCCATTTATTTATCTAGAAAGATTGATTTTCTAAATAGATCTGTGGATCTAATGGCTTTGAAGTATTTTGATCCATGGCTGTCCTTACCATTTGGAGAATTCAGAACAGGAGAAACATGTATTCGTTCAGTAAATGGATATCTAATACTTATCTACTGGGTGCAAGGGCACTATTTGAGCAAAGGTGAATAGGACACAAAAAGATAATGCTTTAATATGGAAGATAAGTATTCAAATAATTAGGATACAAAAATAGAAAAGGAGCTCTAGGGAGATGGTCACACGGTGTTGGAGATGTTCACAGTCTGTGAAAGTATAGTTCCAAGGGTTTGGAATTTTTAAAAATAGTAACTCAGCACTCCTGCATTATTTATCAATAAGTGACATAAATCATAGATGGAATTACCCAGCAGGGTACCAGTTACAGCAAATTAGACTGTTACTATTTAATAATATTACTAATAACCTGATGACACCACAACAATCCAGTCCCAGTGGTCTGGCAAGAGTCTTACTCATGAGTTGCATGCAAGATTTTGCCCATGATCTTTCCTGAATGGTACCCAGAGCATAATTTGGGCTAAGTCTGTTGAAGAAAAAGAAAATTCTAAGCTGGACACAGTGGCTTACGCCTTGAGAGGCGAGAAAGGAGGATTGTTTGAACCCAGTTTAAGGCTAGCCTGGGCATCATAGCAAGACCCCATCTCTCCAAAAAGTAAATAATAATAATAATAATAATAATAATAATAATGATGATGATGATGATGTGTCTGTAGTCCCAGTTACTTGGTAGGCTAAGAAGGAAGGACCATTTGAGCTCAGGAGTTTGAGGCTACAGTAAGCCATGCTTGTGCTATTACACTCCAGCTGGGGAAACAGAGAAAGACCATGTTAAAAAAACAAAACAAAACAAAAAAACCCAATAACTAAATTCTTGCTAATTAAGAGATAAAATTATCTTTAAAAAATCAGCAATATAGAAACTAATAATATACAAATCAGGAAAAAAAGTTATAATCACTTTTGTTTCTCTTATGCAACATCTTCTCTCCAAGCTTAAACTATCCAGAAATACATCCATCCACTGTCAAGAGCATGGCAGATACCTAGTTATCATACAAGAAATGGCTTCAGGAAAGAATCAATGACCTTAGGCTACTCTCATTTTGTGGTTGGAAAGCAATTTATTTTTATTTGTCTTCAACTGATTAAAAATATACTTTTTTGAGTGTCAGAAAAGTTTAGCACCTGAAAATTTGGAGAAAGAAATCTATGAGCCGGGCTCGGTGGCTCAGCCTGTAATCCCAGCACTTTGGGAGGCTGAAGTGAGTGGATTGCCTGAGCCTGCGGGTTTGAGACTCGCCTGGGCAACTTGGCGAGACCTCATCTCTACAATAAATCAAAAATTAGCCGGGCGTGGTAGCGCACGTCTGTAGTTCCAGCTACTTGGAAGTCTGAGGTGGAAGGATCGCCGGAGCCCAGCAGGTCAAGGCTGCGGTGGCCGGGAGTGGCCACTGCACTCCAGTCTGGGTGACAGTGAGACTCTAACTCAAAAAAGAAAAGAAAAAGAAATCTATGGATAATGAGTAACACAAATTACCACATCTCCCCCCAAATCCTAAATTTCTTCCTTCTTAACTTTGGCAGGGTCTTTTTTACCTCCCTTTAAACTCATACTAGAGAAAATATTAGCCACTCTCCAAAATACAAATGGAAAATGGACGGAGTTCAAGGTAGAACTCTAGTACTATGTCCGTTGTGGAAGCCCTTCCCAGGTGTTGGAAAGAAACACAGTAATCCAAGTAGGGGGAGAAAAAAAAAGAGTAACTCATTTCTCCTTCTACCGGGAGTTATACAATCTCAACAGCAGGTTCAGATTATAGACCAGAGGAAGAGGGAGCCAGATTCGAGTGTCAATGGAAATTCCAGGTTTTCTTGCCATCCTAACAGAGTTGAGATGCAGTATGCAAGAAAGTTTTTTACAATAGTTCCCTTCCCTTTTCAAATTGACTCTTCCTGTTGCTGTACTAACACTTATGTGAGGGTTAACATTCTTCTACCGCTGCTCTTACTCACTGACTTCATTATTTTTCTCCTTATATGAAAAAGCTTTTATAACAATTCATCACTTCATTATTCTTATTTTGAATGAAATTTCCCACTGTGCACCTTTTCATATATTTACTTTTTTAAAGGTGGATTTATTTTGCTCTTCTAGCAAATTTCACCTTTACAACTATCTAAGACAAGTGGAATTCTCCATAATTAGTGTATGATAGTATACAGTGAAATAGATCTCAAATTTGCTTATATTTCTGTACTGCCAATCAGTTTATCAAAGTTGCTGATAAATCCTGTATCTCTAAAATATCAATTGACAATTAAGGTTTGTTTTGTTTATTGGTTCATGTGTCTATTGAAATAAATATGGATGAAAAATGGGATATTGCTTTTTTCTTATGTTCTCAGGATAATTGACTTCAGGGAATGACATGTATCTAGACTAGGATCAATCACATTTCATTGTTACTTGGTAGGATTCATTATAAAAAGAGTGTTTTGGATTTTTAAAATGTTAGTAGTGTGAGAATATGACTGCTAGGAATGGCTGTGTGTTTTGGTCTAGTGAAAGTTATTAAGCTATTAAATGTGCTTTTCCAGCGTTTAAGAATCAATAAGATTGCTATTTTCATTTTGCTCTGCTTTTATTCTTAATAATAAATGTCAAAAAGTGCTCAGAGACAGAAAGTCGTATATACAGATATTACAGACTACTGCATCAAGCCGAGCTTCCAAGCACCAGGGTTCATTTAGATATGGACCTCTCAGAGACTGGGTAAATGCAGGTTCCGTGTCTATCCTGGATGCTGAGTCTCCACTTCTGTTGACCTGTCCACATGGGAGAGAGGAAAACTGAGTCATGGATGATACCCTTTTACTCACTTTAACAAATATCTAACATATTTTTCAAATATGGAGCAGATGTGCAAAATATGACTTCAGTTACTTCAAGGTTGTGAGAACTTAACCCTAAATTTGACAAAATAATACACGTTTGGGTGAGAGCAGTAATAATTGTGATTAGGGATATCATAAAACCATACATTAAATTTGGGTTTTTAAACTTCTCTTAACCATATAACGAAGCAAAAAAAAAAAATCATAATGCATCCATCCTAGTCTTACTGAGCTATGTCTTCCATGTATTCAGGTCATGACTATAAATGATTTGAAAGTGAATGAGAACTTTCGGCACAATAAGATGAAAAATGTGTTTCATAGTAAGTTTGTGACTAGCTTAGAAGCTTGCCAGCCTCTGTGACGTGCAAATACTATTAAACTATCCCACAATAAAAAGGTTTAGAAGCTGCATGATGTTTTTTTTTTTTTGCTTAGTTGCACTGCTAGGCAAGGTGCTATATGCAGGACATGATGAAACTAAGAGAGTGAGTCTTGGTTGGGAGCCCTCTCATATGGGTGGGTGGGAGGAAGAGAAAGAAGCCTGGATCATGGACAGATGCACAGCCTAGCAAACATGAAAAAGGGATTCCGCTCAAATCTGTTCCCTCCATGGAAACAGACCTACCAGTTGGTAAATGAATTCTATATACTCATAATGAGCATTTTTCCTTTAGAGCAGCTTTCTTAGAAGCGTAGATGGAAAATACGCCGTGTAGGAAGAAAAGGCTAGAACAGACATCCATATGGTGCCACAAACAGTGCGCTAATGGAAGAGCCCTGTGGTCGCTGCTCTCATCTCTGGTTGAGAATTTCCAGGCAGTAACTAGTTGGACGAGTCTTAAAACAGTACCTTCTTTAATCGCTGAGATCAAACACGTCATTTTTGGACATGAATAAGCAGGGAATGCTCTGATGCCTGTAGGAAAGACGTACCTCTGACTGGATGAATATGCTGGTGAACTCTGCAGAGAGAAAGGGACCGGCGTCAAATCGTGGGGACAGGAGTGCCGTTTGCATTGTAACACATTTTAAAAAGTATGTGTGTGCAAGCACACTCAGCACGGCGTTAATCTTGGTTACATATCTTTGTTTTAAGATGGATAAATTAAGGTTTCAGCTTTCGGAGGAAACATTCTGCTGAGAGATAATATTCTGAAGTTCAATGTTTCTGTGTGCTTCGATGGCCCACTAACTAAAACACAGACAGAAAAACTCTCATTCCTGCCCGAAGGTTGGACACTAAACAATTTCATCATTTAAAAAATCTTTCCCTGCCCTGTTTGTACATATAATCTTTTCTCTCAGTTGCAGCAGATAGTAAGGTGAACAGAAGGCTAGAATTTGTGGCACTTAGGTCTTCTAGATCTGTTTATATGAAAATAAGGCTAGGCTGCAGTTGGCAAAAATGCACAGAGCTCTTCTACCCAAGTATATGTGTTTAACTGGCTCATTTGTTAAGGATTTCAAGCAATATGCAGGCGCTCATAGGAGAAAATTTTGGCATTAGGTTTCAGAAACAATGGCATGCCTAAGTGGAAGATATGGATTTTGCATAAAACCTGCCTTGTTGCTTCTTACCACGTAGTTACATTACAACAACATATGTACTTGTTCAAGTATCCAAGAATTGTCTTTGAGTCTCTATACCCTTCTTTCCAATTCATCACCACGTACTGTCAACACGGCCCCCAAACCACGTCCCCAATATGACCACATTGCTACAACATTCTCTCCGGTGTAGACTGTAGAAATGTTGTCTATTGGGTGCCCTGCTACCACACTCACACCCCTTCAATCCATTTTCCACAGAGCTGCAGTACATACACTTTTTCAAATGCCTGTCCCTTCATGTCTTTCCCCTGCTTACATTTATGCAAACGTATTTTGTCACACTTCGTATAAAACCCAACCCCTCATTATCCTCATTCACCAAACCCTGCATAATATGGCTGCTACCCCCATCTGTGACCTCTCTTACCATTCTCCACACCCTCACTTCTGTCTCCCTGGTCCCCTTTCAAGTCCTCTAAGATGTCAAGTTCATTCTCTTTTTAGAAACTTTGTCTTTGCCTGAAATGCTTGTCCAGGGAGCCCAAGGAATGCTGCCAGAAATGCTGATCTTTGGAAGGCTGATGTCTTTCAGATCTCAGATTAAATGAGAATACTCAAAGATACTGTTTTTTGGTCCACTCCCATTAAAAAAGGTAGCAAAGTTAACTCTCAAGGATATTGGTTCAGGATTCTGGAAGCCACTGTCACTCTTTGATAGAACTTACACATTAAATAAGAAGCAGAATCAAAATAAACATGGGACATATTTCTAGTAAGTTACATGGTGAGAAATCTATAAAGTGACACAAAAAATATAACCTCGTGTGAGTTAAGCGACTCATCAGAAAAAACAATGAACACTGGAAAAAAATAAGATGAAGCAAGAAAGCCTAAAAGAGGCTTAAATCCTAAGCTTGATAGGAAGAGTAATATTTGTATCCTAAAACATTCACTGACATTAACATTCTTCACCACCTTCATACCAAAAGTAGTTTTTTTCCCAAGTACACACGAGATTACCTTTCTTTTTTTTTTTTGAGTTGGAGTCTCACTCTGTCGCCCAGACTGGAGTGCAGTGGCCACTCCCGGCCACTGCAGCCTCGACCTGCTGAGCTCCGGCGATCCTCCTGCCTCAGCCTTCCAAGTAGCTGGAACTCCAGGCATGTGCTACCTCGCTCGGCTAATTTTTTGATTTATTGTAGAGATGAGGTCTCGCCAAGTTGCCCAGACGGGTCTCAAACCTGCAGGCTCAGGCAATCCACTCACCTCAGCCTCCCAAAAGCGCAGGATTACAGGCTGAGCCACCTAACCCAGCTGAGATTATCTTGAACTTGAGAATTATATGGTTTAGAACAGAAGGTTTAGAACAGAAGGTTTAAAACAGAATAACTCAGAATGTGTGAGTTGACTCCATTGCATTTTCAATCTGAACCTACACCTTTTGGAATGCTGCATCTCCTGAAGTCCTACACAAACATTTTTGCATTTATTCGTTTTTTGAGTGAAGGTGTTTTGCTTTTAGAAGAGTAACTGTGATACATCACTGGTTAAAAACCTGATCCAAAAGGATTTACGTAAATCACCCCGTCCAAACTCTTCATCTTTTTAGAGGCGGAAGCACAGACATGGAGAGATAAGATGATATGTAAGGTGTCTCTCAGCTATGTTAGCCCAGAGCCTAAATAATCCAAATATCCAGATTTTTCAAGTGTTGTTTTTCTACTGCATCATACTTCTTCTTGTGTATATCGATATTTGATTTAAGTTTTTCTTTTAATGGAAGACAGTTATATTCTCTCATCGGAAACTTACATCCTTACAGAACTTATTTGACCAAATAATCTGATTTACTTCTCAGTAAAGTTCTTTTTCTTAGGAAAGAGTAGACATGAGAGAGCACAGTATTGCAGTAGGTGGAGTATTTCAGTAGATGATCTTATATCATCCACTTCAAAGGCACTTTTTCTACTTTAAATTTCATTTTACTTTTGTCAGTTCGGAATGCAAAAAAAAAAGTATCACAAAAGAAAAAATGCATACATTTTTTTCAAATAACACATTGATTATATTCATAAACTTTTCTTGTAATTACATAGAACCGTCGGTTACCGCCTACAGTTTAAAATTGCAGGACTTTTCATTTTTTAAGAACAGCTTTTTTTATTATTATTGTATGAGGATTCCATTTAGTATGAGAAACCAGTGGAAGCTATCAGGGGGATGAAAAGGGACTTATTCAGACGTAATTTTTTAAAGGGTTCCTTTTTATGAAGCAGATGAGATTACTCTATGACTCTGGAGGAGACACGTGCTGGGGAGTGGAGACCTTGCCTACCTGGTGGATATCCTTGAAGGAAGAGCCTCGGTGCTGTTGGTCACTTTTATGCTATAATCCAAATAGGCTCCTACATGCAGCTGAGCATAATGGAGGCACATACATGTCCTTCCTGGCACAGGCAGAAGCAAATACAGTCAACTTCCCTCTTACTGTCGCAGTAAGGAGGTTAGAGATGCCCTGTGATTTATAAGGTAAGGAAAGGTGAATACCTTTTACCAAAAAGACACTTCTTACCTTAAGACTTCTAATACGCATCGAGTTCTAATCCTTCTGCATCCCGCTAATAACTGTCTGTTCGAATTCACACTTGATCACCCAGGGACTGTCCTAGGGGTGGGCAGGATGTGACATAAAGCAGAAAAGGAGGTAAACATATGGATTCCAGCTAAATGGGGCTGCAATTTTTCTTCCTATTGAACACTAGTCCTTGGAGAGAAGCAAGCGGCTTGTGCTTCTGGGACTCTTTAGGTTTAATTTTGCTTCGAAAATCCATTCTGAATGCCATTTTCAAAAAGAGAAACTGCCACAAAACAAAACAGGTTGACAAGTTAGAAATTGTTGCACACTGCATTTGTGGAGAACAGAGCATACCTTTAACCTGAAAAGCTCGTTATTGGGGAAAAGGTGCTGTACCACTCTTCAGTTTACTGTATACCGTGCTTGTTGAAACTGATTTCATTTTGACAAGGTTATACAGGATCTGTTGTGCTCTAATAAGCTCCAATAACAAAATGTGGCTGCATATTTTTTCCAAAAAATTCCTTCATTAGAATATAAAGAAAATGACACTTTTCTATTATTTTTCATCAGATGAGCCGACTTAGAGCTTCAACCCTTTTGAAAACATTTACAATTTGCATGTAGAATATAAGGTCCTTCAGTATGCTGCATTTTAATTTTTTTAAATAATCTTTCAGACTTGAAGACTCTTAGCAGGAATTACCGAAAATCACCTCACATATAATAAAGGGGGAGAGAAGCATTTTGGGGGGACAAAGAAAGTCTCAGTTACCGACTGATTTTATTAAAGATGATGCTTTTCCCTATCTACCAACATCTTTGTCATTTTTATCAGTAATAGCATTATTTCTAAAGCACCCATTGCTGGGCAAGGTGGTTCATGCCTGTAGTCCCAGGTACTCAAGAGGCTGAGGCAGGTTGATCACTTGAAACCAGGAATTTCAGGCTATAGTAAGCTATAATCATGCCTGTGAATAGTCACTGTATTGTAGTCTGGGCAGCACAGGGTGACTCTGTCTCTTAAAACAAACAAAAACCTGCCAGATCTAAAGTATAGAGGAAGCACAGAAGTATGCCATGAAGTCCATTGTCTCTGTTATCTATCATCTTGTTGATTCATGAAAAAAAATTGGAAAGCACAAACAATATATGTTAATTGCCAAATAAACATTGTGGCGTCTCAATTTTCAAGCATGGATTTCATACAGAACTTTGATGCATATTCTATGTACTGTGTACTTTATTATTAATAAGAGTTGAAATAGTAGAGTTTATTTATTGGTAATATAACTTTACTAGGTCCATCAGGAAAGGGAGGCTATTCTGAGGTGCAGAGCTAACGACAGGTTGAGTGAGAGTAAACCTGTCCAAGACAAAGTGATATTTTAAAAGACAAGGACGTGTTGATTTATAAGGCTAAGACTACAGTTTATTGGGAGGGATACATATAAACATAAGGGTGATATATAATAAGATTGTGTACAGGTGTCTGCAAAGTGTTTAAATGTGCAGAGAAAGAAGTTACCAACTCTGCAGAACTGGAGCATGCCTTCCAGATGAGATCATATGTAAATCATATGATTTAAAAGATGGACATGAAAGATATAATAACTAATGTTGTGATAGAGGATTGGGTCTGAGAACTTATCCTAGCAGCACAAAGAACAGAGAGTTACATCTAGCTCTTTCCTGGGGAGAAGTTCTTGTATAAGGGGCAGATGTCTTCTTGTGTACTGGGCTTAAACTTCTTTCTTTATGTTAACCTGGCACTAGGAAAAAGAAAGAAAAGAAGCCAGACATGTATGTTCTGAGGAACTCTAGCCCCTGTTGTTCCAGGAAAACTTAACATTATGGTTGCCTCAAAGCAACAGTGCAGTTTTTAAGTTCTTCATGTCAGAGTCATGCGGGTTGAGCTGGAGAGAGGATAGACAGATGAATGCATCATAATGACGTTTAGACCTGATTCAACAGTCTCATTGTCTGCGCTGAAATTGTACTTCTGAATGTGACTAGTTTCTTGTGAAGAAACCCAGATTATTTACTCTGCTTTTATTTGCAACCTAACGTCCCCTCTCATGAGTAACTTTTGCAGCCTACCTAGACGACTGGTCTAGTAGGCTGGTAATGCAGTTGCACTGGTATGCAGTTGTTTAATTGCCTAGATTTAGGGGTTCTGTTTGACATTATTGAAATACTCCTGAATTTTTCTTTTACATGAAAACAGTATTTTATGTATGTTACAAGTGAAATGAAAAGAATAATTTATTATAATTCATATCTTGTGTATAGGTGACACTATAAGCAGATATTTTCATGTTTTGGAATCCTTACTTTTCCCAGTTTCCCACCAATAAAAATGCTTACATTTTCCTTTAAAGAAAACCTCAGTATTTATTATGATATATATATTCATAGACACCCAGAATCTTTATCTAAAATGTTTGTGTATACACACACATTAAATGTGTGCATTCTTAAGATTTAAATAATAAATTGTGGGCCTCTATAAATTAATTTAGTATCTTATCTAAAACCATCACGTTATTTTAACAAGTATTATTCATTTAGTATAGCGATATATAGTATTTAGTATGTGATGAGACTTGGTTCGCTAACAAAAGAAATTTAAAACAAACTATGATTTAATTATTTCAGAAAAAATTGGTGTTTATACATTTCTATATGTTGTGATCCAAACTTTGAATAGCTTAAAAGCTAATGCTAGATTAGAAACAAATTCATTAGTAATGAAATTTGGTTTTAATTCTGATTTTGATAAATGTCATTAAAATGTATTTTGTTTGGATTTAAATTGTATCTAAATAATTTATGAATAACTACTAATTTTTCTGATCAGAGCTAGACAAAATTTAGTTACTTTCACTTAGTTCATTTTCCCACATATTTTTATCTTCCACATATGTTATCAGTTGCTGACTCCTCACTGTTTTTACCTAACATATAAAATATATAATACAATTCATCTCTTTTGTAAATTCCCTGTACTGAACTTATTGTTTATAACTACTTTTTTTTAATTTCAGACAAATGCAATAGTAGTTGATTAAATTGATACACACTCCAAAGAAAACAGTAAAAACATTGAGCTCATCTTTTGCAATGTTGAAATCAAACATGAAGTATTATATAAAGTGATAAAGCTGTATAGTAGATGGCTATCATTTCTGTATTTCAATATTCATCAATTATGTATCCTATACCATAAATCTGACCATGTTTCATTTATAGTTGTCTTAGTGTCCATGCTCAAATATCCTTTGATTAATCTCAGAACGATTACATAAGGCATTCTTAAACTGACATGTCCTATTGAACGAATTACTTATAATATTAGTATAACTATAGATAATCTTGTTTTATAGTCAGAGTTAATAAGTTAATGTTGAAAAAGTCATTTGTATTTTTATCTTTATGTGTGCATGTATATCATTTTACTATGTATGAATTAATATACTTTCATTCTTGAGAAAAAACTGTAAAATGTTATCTCACAGGGTGGAAAATGGCCTGTATTTTCTATTGTGTGCTATAGGTGATGGGGTCTTCTTTGTAATAACGGTATAAAGGTTTTAAAAATGTTTAGAATTCTAGAAAACTCAAAAATGATTAGCCCTAGTGTTTCCTATCTCATATTTATGAAAATACAGCTACACATTCATAATCAGTGTCTAAATTAAAGGCCAAAAGCGAATGCATCAGATCAGACATGTAAAACCTTTGCTAAATGTTTCCCAGTGTTCTTGTAGGAGCGAGAACTGAAAGATGAGGGTTTGGACTTCTGAAGAAAACTCAGAGGCTGGCTAGTTTCCGCTCTGAAATAGTGAATATGTATTGACCTTCACTAGTGTGTCAGGGTTTCAGCAATAAACTAGTCAGAGTCCTCCTCTTCAAGGATTAATTGCCTAGTGGTTGACTAACACCAATTAAATCAGAGCAGGCAGAAAGTTTAGGTGCTTAGGTAGATGACAGAAGTTTCATTCAATTTTCTTGGTCCTTCTGAGAATTTTGACTAATTCGAACTGCCTTTACATAGTTGAATTTTAACTGATTCAAATTAATCTTCTAATGCTGACTGTTTAGGTGACTTCAACTTTTCCAATTTCACACTAGAGCTGAAATAATGAGATGTTTATGAACGAATGATGAAAGAACAGAATTAAAAACCTTCAAACTACTAGAAAAAATTTTTTTAAATGTTTAAAATGCTTTAAAACACATAGGGTGAAATAAAGCCTGTAGTAGTTAAAAACACGTAACAGTAACTGGGAGAAATTTCTTTCGACAAGTCTTTTTTTTTACTTTTAAAAAATTTTTATTGTAAAGATGTGGGGTACAATTCAGGGTTAGGTATACAAACATTGATCATGTAGGTACCCCTGTTAATAAAGTATGTCCCTCCCTCCCCTAGCAGTTTCCCTCAACTGCCAATTCACCCCTCCAACAGTTTCCCATTACTGCCAATCACTTTCTTATAGCATTATAATTGTTCAAGGTCATCTTATGAGTGACAACATATGGAACTCTGTTCTTTGTTTCTGTGACAGATCACTGAGTATGATCAACTCCAAATCCATCCAAGTTGCTGCGAAGTCCATATATTTGTCATTCTTTATCATCCACTTGTTTTCTTTTTTTTTTAATAATCGATATTTTTTATTTTGATATTGTGGAGTACAGTCAAGGGTTAGGTGTACAAATAGCCTTCATTCAGGCCCCCTTGTTGATAATTGGTGTCTCCCCATCTCCAGACAGATATTTACCACCATTAGTCCCATCTCCCCCCCATAGTTTCCCAACACTGTCAGTCATTTTCTTATAGTAGTGCATTGGATGATCAAGGTCCACTATATGAGTGAGAATATGTGGTACTCAGATCTTTGTTTCTGTGAGAGGTTACTTAGTATTATAAGTCTTTTTTTTTTTAACCCTAGTTATATTGACCAGGGTGATTTTCACCAAATTGTTTTCAGCGAAGTTGTTTTTAGCCACAGATTAAGTCAAATTGAAGCTACAAATGAGTGCTGAAGACATTAAAAAGAGTCATTAAAAATATAATAATTTATAATTTACCTATCTGTACATGTTTAGCAATTCTAAGGAATTCCTTTTAAGGTGGATTGTTAAAATTACTCAACTTTTTTTTAGTGCTTTGAGTATTAGCCCAGGAAAGAAAAATATATTTAATTCATTTTCACACTTGTTAAGAAATGAAAATATTGTCTGGTTTATACTAAAATGAACATACTACCCTAACATATAGAGACTCTCTCCAAAGTAAATCGGGGTTTATTATTACCTATCCTTGCTGACATGGAAGAAGGCAAAAAAAAAAAAAACCAATTCAACTAGTGTTTTGTTTTGACTAAACTAAAAGCAAAACAAAATCCGGTTGTTTGCATCCTTACTCTTAAGAACCAAATGATAGGGCTGATTTTAGAAGACAGTTTTCTTATTAGAATAAGATCCAATGGAATCTTATTCTAATCCACTGTGTGATAGTAAATAAGCTAAAATGTTATCATCTGTGATACGTTGGGAAAACATCAGGTTATTTAAATGAAGTTTTAAACAACCAGTATTACTGTTTGTTCTTAAATTTGATTGCCCTGGAAAATATTGGCCTTTGCATTTATTAAATACATTTTAAGATCCTAATAAGCAAATGATATTGCTAACAAAAATATAATTTTCTCTTTTAGATATGCATAAAAGTTAAAATTGCACATGCTTTTTTTAATTTAGAAGATGCTTTCATTTGCTTCCAGTCTGCCTAAACTATTTAAGGAAGCGTACCTTGAAATAAGAAGTTATTATAACAATTAGTAAACAAGAAATATGTGTATTTATACACATAACACTTATTCACTTATAATGTTGTTAAAGTCCGTTCTAGTTTATAATGATGAAAAATCACACGGCAGGCTTTCCTCATTCCCCCCAGTAATTAATGCAGCACCACGGAGTTTTCCGAAGGTTGTTTTCTTAAGTTGACTGGCCAGGAAGTGTTTTCCCTGTTGAAAAACAGGTGTAAACATCAATACTCAAGATGAGAGAGCGATCGCATGCTGTTTT
This sequence comes from Carlito syrichta, assembly GCF_000164805.1. Classification (NCBI taxonomy): domain Eukaryota; kingdom Metazoa; phylum Chordata; class Mammalia; order Primates; family Tarsiidae; genus Carlito; species Carlito syrichta. The sequence goes on from NW_007233066.1 coordinate 59,591, forward strand.
CCCGGGTCTCCAGTGTAGAAAATTCAGCGGGTGGAGTCTACAGATTGAGTAGGTTATTTATCAGAAGTCAAGAACCAGAAAATGTTTAGTGTGACTCAAAGACTTTCACTGAGAGAATGACAAGAAACCTTTTAATAGCAAAATAATCTGTCAAACACTCTGACTGTATAGGGGTTGTGTGACAAACATGTGAAAGCAAACCCCAGCACAGTAATTACAGGTAATTTGGGAACTGCTTCTAATTTCCTCACTGTGTAAATTATATGCCTATCCGCTTTAGACAAGCTTTGACTCTGAGGAGCTTACCGAACTTGACATTGGCTGCATTGTTTCAATGTTCTCTATGCTGCTCTTCATATTTTCAGCTAGTTTTGAATGAAAGGAAGGAAGATTTGGGCATTAAACACTAGGTTATTCTTTTGGTTTATTATTTCCTCTGTTTGAAGCTACTGTTTATTTTTGGCAACTTGACAAATTCTGGATTGGAGATTAAATGTTATGGTTCAAGTGTATGTTCAGTCACCTCTCTTAGGTATGCCATATTAAAATAAGTCATAAACCTTTCAGCATACTGGGTTCCATGCTAGTTGACTCAATACTTGTTAAAGACTCCTAGGTTCTGCAAAATTGTTAGAAGGCCTTACCAGCTATTCGGGGTAAGAATTGCAAGACTCTAAACTGTACATTAACATCATTTGTGAGAACAGGAGAAGCAAAATAACAACAATAACAACAATTGGCTTCTTTTGTTTGTTTGTTTCTAAAGATTGCTCTCATCCTGTTTCCTACCATTCGGTTTTCCTAAAAGAAAAAAAAAAACAAAAAGCATTTAACATGCATTTTCGCATTCATCGTTAACATTTTGTTAATCTTATACTGTGGTTATTTGTGTTTATTTCTGTATGTATTGTTTCTTTGTTTTCTTCTTTGACAAAGCATGTCATTTTTTTTTGTTTTCGTTTTACCTACGTGTATTTTGCTACTGCATGTCAAACTTTTTAAATGACTTGGTGAACGAATGAATTCTTGTCATTTTAAATTTTACTCGAAGTATTGCCAACAACTTGCTTATTCTCAAACGTTGCTCCGAGGTTTTGCTTTGTGCTGGGAGTGGAGCGGGGCGGGGGGAAAGAAGTGAAAAAAAAAAATGACAAGAATTGTGTGGCACAGTCAGTTTTGTACCTGATATTCTGTTAAAGCCTGTTCAAGTTAAACCGCAATAAGATACGTGTTTATAATTTGAATCATTTGTGGTTCTCTTTTGTTTGCATGATATGATTTTATTTTATATTTTGTTTTTTTCCACTCACCAGATGTTCCCAACACTTTGCCTCCCACTACTATCATCCCCTCCCTTACCACTGCAACAGTCACAACCACTGTAGCCATAACAACCAGTCCAACCACATCTGCAACCACCAGCAGCATCAGAGGTACAGTATGCTTCTTTGTTATGCTCTGGATAGCAAGTTGATGGAGCTTGATGGAAGTTTATAGAAAGGGTAAAACATGAAGGTCTAATTTTCCTTAATTATAAGAGGTAATTAAGTCACCTAAGTGACTACCAATTAGGGCTACTGGAATGGAATATGAGACAAGATAGTCCATTTGGTTTTCTTTCAGTGTCACTTATGACTATGATGACAACATTCCAGACTCTAGATTAAAAATAGATGTGATTTTGCAACATTGAGCATATTTAAGATGTGTACACAGCACACAGGCTTTGCCTTGTCATGAAATGCGAATAAAGAAACACGATGTTCAAGAGGGCAGAGGTAGCTTTAGCTTTTCTTAAAATCCTAATTTAATGTTATTAACTTGCTATTCCTCTGCAACTAGATTAAAATACTCAGTGTTGAATTTATTCTAAAAATGACACAGACTGTGGAGTCAATATAAACTGTTCTCCACATAGAACTTTCAAGTAAATGTTCAGCATCTGTGTCTTTCTAAAGTTATTTGCTGAGTGAATCTTTTTATCTAGTTAATAGAATATTCTAAAAGTAAATGTTTGTCGTCCCAGATGCCAGGAATTGATATTTGGTTCCAAGAGTAATTTCTGATATCAATATACCAACAAGCAATTTTGTGTCAAGAAAAGCAACCTTACAAAAATGAAATATTTTTATGGGCCAAAGAAATAGTGTTATGATGCAGAAACATAAAAAACATTCCCGAGTAGTCATTAAGTGTTTAGTCATTGATGAAGAAATAAAAAGTTTTGCAGGCATTATTTAGAAACATGCTTTAAATTTAATTTCTACATAAGCAGTGTTCAGAATTTGTTGCATTAAGTCTGTCATTTTTCTATCTCTTACATGTGTTTTTGTCACCTTGGCTATACTAATACCTGTTAAACTTAACAATTTAACTTAAATTTCATAAAGACTTTACATTATTATATTGAATTAAATTATTTGAAAAATATGCTTAGGATTGACTTTCTTTACGTGTGAAGGTTGCTCAGTTAGACTATCTGTTTTTCTTGGGATTTTTATTACTTGTAAAAGTTGTTTAATTAGACTGTTTTTCTTGGGATTTTTATTAATTCTTGATGTTAAATGATTTGCTAGCTTTGATTGAAAAGTTATAATAGCCTCTTTCTTGTCCACAAAAAATATTCCAATGTCTGCTTATTGTCGATTTGTAATAATGTTAACTATATTATACAATGTATAATATTGATGACTAAATAAGTTTGATGTTAGTAGCAATAAGAATTTCTCAGAAGTACTTGGGGGTTTATTTTTGTCTGAACAAACTTTGAGTTAAATCTACAAGTGAGAAGAGTTTGAATGTCTTTCTTTAAAAAATGTATATAAAAATGGAAGAGATAATAAAAATGAAGAAAAAGTTAAAAAAAGATTTTATGATATTATATTTAGAAAAGTATCTAAAGTTCTACTTTGCCTTCATTTGTCATTTTCTGCAAAGATTTCCACAAACAGTAATTAAAGTAAAATGTAATTATACTGACAAATTGTATGTGATAATATTAAGTTCTGACTGCATAAACGAATCACGTCAACGAAAACGAAGGGAAGTTTATTGATTTATTTTTTAAAAGTTCAATAAATTATTCCTTTCTTCTTCAACAAGTATTCATTGAATACTTGCTATATGTACCAGGCCTTAAAATTATGAAAATTATTTGTATCTAAATCACTAGGAATCGAATTTATAAATTTCTACCAAAAAGCAGTATTTGCACCTAATCCTTAGTGAAAAATATTAACGTTGCTTGTGGAAAAATCTTGCCTGTGTCTTTTGGTATTTTGAATATGTATATTTATTTATGCATACTATTATATAATATATTACATATATTTAGTATTCTGCTTCAAAGGATGAACTGTACCTATACTAAACACATACACACACACACGCTATTATGGGCTAAAACAAAAGCAAAATGTTTTATTTCAAAATGAATTTTACGAAATTATTTTATATCGGTTCACATGATTCTTTAGTGGAGTTTGGCCTATTGCATTTTAATTAGCCTATTAACATGAAATCGGTTGTTTATTTTTCCAGGTAAATGAATCTTTCTTTTCAGATTTCTCAATATCTTTTTGTAAACTTTACACTATGAACACTTATATGCTAATATAACCACACAACCTCAAAGAACACATGTACACACACACACACACACACACACACACACACACACACACACACACCCCAATCCCTCTTTTTTATGTAAGGATTGAAAGATAACATTTTTTTAAGGGAACAAATATATATAAAGATGAAGTCTTTTGTAAGTTGAGCAATTCATATTATCTGCTTATAAGGAAAAGATGGTAGCACTGACATTGAATATTAGCAAAAGCCTATTTTTTGCTTCTCTCTTCATCGAATATCTGCAGAAGTCACCTGACTCACTTGCAGCATTAATATTCTAGTTTGTATTGGAGAAGGGGGGAGGGTCATTTAGTACATAAACAATATTATGAATTTTACATTCTGTTCCTTTTAAGATATGCATGATTCCTGTCTTTATGCATTGCTTATTGAATTAAAGCTTTTAGATCCAGTTATATTTGAACAGAATTCCTTTATTTATCAATTTGTGAAAGATGATTCCAAGTTATGTTTAGAAAGGAATCATAATAAGAATATATTGCCTTAAAAAGCTGAGAACTAAAGAGAAGGAATGTTTTCAGCCTGCAAAATTTCCTTTTGTTGACTTATTTTATCCATTTCTCTTTTTTTCAGTAATTTGATGTAAACAAAATATATTTGATTTTATTAGGTTTAAATTGTATTTCTTGAAATTTCCTAAACTGTAACGTTTATCTCCATTTATTTAATAAATGATCATAAATGATTCACTGTTAATATTTCCATTTACACTTTTACAACTACTATTATTGCTGAATTTTTCATCCTATGATATGACAAACATGCAATTTAAAAATAAATTTAAGGAATTACAGCTGTATTTATATTAAAAATCAAGATGAAATAGAGCAAAATAAACTACATGCAAATTGTCAATGTCATAACCTTGAGAATTTTCACATCTCCTTGGTTTGTGTCTAAAATGTATCCCTGTTTAGAGGAAGAAGAACTTCAACCACATGGAATAAAACAGGCAATTGCTGTATCTTATTACAAATACTGTTATTAAAACACAGAGAAATGAACCAACATAAGCAATCTGGAAAAGATAGAGAATAAGTGAGCCCAGGAGACAACTTTGGGTATATGTTTTGGTTCTTTTTTTCACAGTCTTTGATCTTGGACGGTGAACCAAATTGAGCTTGTGTTTTCACGAGAAAAAATGTAAAACTCTTAGTTTCTAGGGTTGTCTTGAGAATCGGACAATATCTAAATTATGACAACGATGAATATTCGACATATTACAGAATTATAGTTGCTATTTTTAAGAAAACAAATGTGTTTGCATGTAGTTGCATCATATTATTAATGAAATGGTAGATTTCTCCTTATCATTAATTATTGTTTTAATTTTGGCAAAATTTTTTGGTGTTAATGCACTGATTACTTTTAAATTGCAAATCTATTTTTATTGATTATATTAAAAAATTAAATGAAAATGGTACGAAAGCAGATGGGATGTATCTATATCTATATCTGTCTATCTATCTATCTATCTATTCATCCATCTTTTGACATATAACAGTTAATAAACTTGAAGTATTCTTGATTTACATCATTTTAATTTCCGCTTTTGGAAAATGAAGATTTTTAAATAAAGTAGCCTAACTAACTTTATCATTCAGAAAATACATATATATGTCAGAATATATAAGAATAACATTTATAAGAGTGTGTGCACATATATAAATGTTATGTTTTTTAGGCAATTTTGGTAGTTTTTAATGAATTAAATGTAATCATTTATAAGATGATTCCAAATGACTTTATGTGATTTCTAGTGGTAATATATGCACTAATTTAGTATAACATATAGCATCTAATCCTATTTTTATCATATAATTTTAATTTCATAATAGCCATGTTATAATCTAATAATTTTTAGTAACACCCTCATTTTTCAGATGGCAATATTCAGTTATTTAAAATTCAAGAGACATAGTGACATATATAAATGATTATGCCTATTATAATTTTAAAATAAGAATTTATAATGTAAATTATACTTAAGGCAGAAGCATCTCTCCTAAATTGCTAATTGAGATGTGTTTCTGCCTGTGCAAGACTGTACATTTACTAAATATAAAGATGAACTAATAAATATGAAAAGGAGTTGTAAAATATGCAATACAATCTCTGTCCTGTTACTAAGAGTTTGTTCAAATACTCCATACATTTCAATATATTCAAGAGGGAAAAAATCCTGAAAATGGTGATAAAATCATTTATTCAATTCATGTAAAAATCCAAACAAATTACTGGTTCAAATATGGAAAAGGTTTTACATCAGACTTTGAAATGATAAAATTATAATTTCATATTAATAAAAACTATATTATTTATTTAGTAATCTCAAAAAATGTATTAATTATAATATTTAGTTACAATAAAACCTATTTCAAAGTAGTACATATCCCAAAAAAGGATTTTTTCAAATTTAAGAAATCCAACATTATCAAAATATCTACAGCCAGAGTAATAATGACAAAACTCACAACAGTTGAAGGAATGCATTCAGTTGTTTATAGTTGAATTGCACGTTAATTTTCTTGTTCTGTTGGGTGCAATAACAAAAGTCATACTTTGGATGGCTTATACACAAGTGTTTTTTTTCTCATACTTCTGAGACTGGGAAGGCTAAGTTCCAGGTGTAGACAGATTAGGTGTCTGGTGAAAGTCTGTTTCTCATAAACGACTTCTACCTGTATTTCCAAGTGTCCTCACAGGGCGAAAGGAGTTAAACAGTTCTCTAAGACTTCTTTTAGAAGGGTGCATGTCACAATTATGAGGACTCTACCCCATGATCTGATTACGTCCCAAGACCCCACTTCTTAATACCATCACCCTGGGAAGTTAGGATTTCAACATGTGCGTTTTGATGAGAACACAAAATTCAGATCATAGCACCAATTTTGTGACATATATGTTTAAAAATGCAACGTTAAGTAAAATGTTTAAAATTATTTGTGTAGAACAGAATAAATTTTAGCGTACATCTTGAATGAATATAGCTGCAGTCTAGAAATTATAGGCCTATATTTTTTAGTCCATAATTGCCACTATATTTTTAAATCATGTGGCTCATAAAACTTAATTATTTAAATGTAGATGAATTTAGGGACTCATTTGTATCAGTATAATCCTAAAACGTTGCTTTCTGAAAGAGCTTAATAAAAACTATGTTTTCCCTATAAAGACTTTTTGAAGCAATCTCAGTAACTTGTACAAAAAAAATCATATACACAAAGTTAAGCTATATAATTGTAAATAAAAGTTGTTCAAGTATTTACTTTGTGCCTGCATGGAAAAATTGAGACGGATTGTCAAATTCTACTCTTATTTCTTGTGAGCTTTTATAATGAACCACTATTGCCTAAAATGTGGATTATGGGCCGAGCGTGGTGACTCAAGTCTGTAATCCCAGCACTTTGGGAGGCCAAGGTGAGAGGATTGCCTTAGCTCAGGGGTTTGAGACCTACCTGGGCAAGATGGCAAGACCTCATCTCTACAATAAATTAAAAACAAAAAAATTAGCTGGGTGTGGTGGCGCACACCTATAATTCTAGCTACTTGGAAGGATCACCTGAGCCCAGCAGGTTGAGGCTGCAGTGGCTGTGAGCATGTCACTGCACTCCAGCCTGGGCAACAGTGAGACTCCGACTCAAAAAAAAAAAAAAGTGGATTATGTAACAGTTTTATTTGTATGTAGGTTCCTTTACTTCAGTGGTTGTTGCATTTCCCTGGCTTTAGAATAAAATAAGAATAAAATAAGCTAAAGGAAAGTAAACACAACATGATGCATGTGTACTTCAAATCACTGTCTGAAGCCTTTATTTAATTAAATCAGGTTAAGAATCAATCATGTTCTAGGATGCACTTCTATCCTCCAGCTTCTCTGTATCAAAAGAAATCCAGTCTATTATTGTTTAATTTTTGTTTGATTTCATGAATGATTTTCCTTTTTGGCTTAGATACTTTGAAAAACAGAATGCAAAGAGATAAACATTTATCAGAACACAAGAAAAAGAAATCTAGCACTAGGAAGGAACAAATGGAATAAAATCATTATAGCTCTGAATAAGGCTGTATAAATGTACGTAAATAGAGCGTGTGGAATGGTAGGATATATCATCTTGACACAGTTAAATCCCAAAGTGTGCAAATCAAGAAGTTGTTTACGAGCTTTTATTATGAGTGTTTAGCTATTAAAAATCTTTCTGGTTTTATTGAGGGTAATAAAACACAATTTGCACAGTGTTTTGAGCTTTTAAAAATTAAGTGTCAATATGTTGGGGGTTTTTTGTTTTTACTTGACAAAAATTAAGTAATAATTCAATATCCAGATGGTCCATACAGAGAAACCTGCTTATCTGCAAAAAGACTGATTTCTACATTTTGGTTTTAAGTGTAGCTTAATTTCTACCAGTCTTTTAAAAAACAAAAGTTATCGTATGAAACTGATTCAGTTTTTAAATGAAATGTGTGGAACATAGCTCACAAGGAAAACAAGCTACTTGTTCTGCATACTTGGAACACACAAAAAACACGTTTGCTCTCTAGCTGAGGTACTGTATGGTTACTGCCGGGGAGTAGCTCCCGTCTGGATGTGGACAGAAAGACTGGCTGGAATTCAGGATTTTTGTCACCTATGAGTACAAACATTTGAATAATTGCAACACATCCAGTTATGTCATTCCAGGTTAGCCCAGAACATTAAAGTGATTATTTCTAGAAAACGTATTTGGTATAGGGATACATATCTCTCATTATATCTAGTCATTTCCAAAACCCAATGAAGCATTTGCCTCTGACTTGTATGAAGTTGAACTCTGGCAAAGTATGAATGTCTTTAAATATCTGCCTTTGTATTTACTGCATTTGGTAAATAGTTGAGAAAAGCCTGCATTTATCTTTTCTTTCCAATATTACCTATTAAGGGAAGCAGAACATTTATGCTCTATTCTATTTTCTAAGGGCACTCTTGCGGATTGTTTTAAGAGATTCATTTTCATCTTGTTTACTTCTTTGGCTTACATCAATTTAAACAAAAATCTCTGTTCTATTAGTTTACATCTGTTTTAAGAAAACAGGTCTACTAACATTGTTTTCACTGCTCTACAATTACGAGAGTCTTAAGTGATTTTATTATAATAATTCTAGCTTTAATATAATCTAATAATATATACATGTTTCCTGCAAAACAACTTCTAAGAAAAAAAGTTCCTTAGTAGAGTATATACCATTTTCTTGAATTCATTTTTATGTAATGTGCATATTTATAGAAGTAATAAATGAAAATTGTTTTATAGTTTCAGAAAGCACATTGCTTATAAAATATCAAGACTAAAATGAGTTACATGTTATTGGGGCAATAGTGTTTTTTATTTAAAAAGCATGCCCTCCATCTGTGAACAAATGTATTTCTAGGACATCTCTAAAATTATTTTTAAAATAATTAATACGCTAAACTGGTTGTATCTTTCTTACTAACCAGTGAATTAAATTTATGAGCTGTGCCTTTGAAGCTGAAACGATTGCCGGCACTACCCTTGCTCCTCTGACACTCCACATGAAACACAGTTAATAACCTGCTGTATAAGCTTGGCGAAACACCGAATTGATACTAATTATACCAACTTTGGGATAGAAGGTGACCTTGACTTCAGCGGGAACTTTCTGCCAGGACAATAAATAGGAGCAAATGCCACAAAGCATGACTTCTGAGAGGGGTCTAATACAATCTATTAACTTTGGGGAGTTCATGGAATTGCAATAAGTGCTCAGATAATTGTAATATTTTAAAACATCTCTTGCTTCAATAATACAGTAGTTTCTTATTTCTCTAGACTTCTAATAATCTCCCATTAGTGTTCCATACTCATTTAAATTAAGCTGTGGCCAGAAAATTAAAAGCTACTTGATGCAAAATGTGTATAAGCTAATTGCAAGGCAAAGAGACAGAATGACTTCTGAAATAGCCACATAACATTTAGGCAGTTTTAGTATCAGAACTGCTTATGGTGAAGCTGTGACAATACTATTTCTTAAATACAGAAATGTCTATATTAAGTGATGTGGAGAAATGACTAAGAAGCAGCAATTGCCCCAGTAAGTTCACAGTTTTGAACAATGGCAAAAAGAAAAAGAAAGAAGAAAAAAAAAAAAAAACTGTCCAGACCAATAATGTGTAACGATTTCAAAGTTAAAAATTTGAGTTAACCATGTTGAAAAAGTAAGGGTCAATAAAGTTACTATAAATATGAATAAGTAAGAAAAGAAATTAAACTTTCTTCATCAATGTTGTTTAAAGAATTACATTAGTGTTCAGGGAATTCTATTCAAAGTGTTCAGTATAATAAATGGAAATACTGGCCGGGTGCATTGGCTCAGCCTATAATCCCATCACTTTGGGAGGCAGAAGCAAGAGGACTGCCTGAACACAGGGGTTCGAGACCAGCCTGGGCAACTTGGTGATACCTCGTCTCTACAATAAATCACAAAAACTAGCCAGGCATGGTGGTGTGTTCCAGCTGTAGTTCCAGCTACTTGGAAGACTGAGCCTGAGCCCAGTAGGTCCAGGCTGTGGTGGCCGTGAGCGTGCTACTGCACTCCAGCCTGGGAGACAAGAGTGAGACTCCAACTCAAAAAAATAAAAATAAATGGAAATACCTAGTCTGGGTTCAGTTATTTTTCATGTTAAGAAAAGAGATGGACTCAAGCGATTTTATTTCTCACCACTAAGCAAAGAATACTGAGCAGTGAGTGCTTAAAAAGAAAAAGAGAAAGCAACTGTGAACTAACATGAGGAATTACATTCATTTCATTGAGAAACATTTTTTCAAAAGCCTTTGAACCAAGTTTGATGTCTAAAATCCAGATTCTATAATAAAGAAAAACAGTGCTGTCCTAGAGTCGTCTGGGTTAAACTGGGTAAAATACAGTAGTCAATATAACTTTTTTCACTTTAAAGTCATGTTCTTTAAATATTATTTATAATTTCCTTCCACTCCCATAAATAGCGTGTTAGTCAGGATATCAGCAGGAAATTAATGACAATCTCAGAAGGGGTTAGCCAAACAATGTATCATAGGAGACTTGTAGCAGAAGTGTGGACAGAGTTTGGGGAACCAGAAAAATATGGAGAAGCCCAAAAGAGCTAGCAACAGGAAGACACCATTTATCAGTCTACTAGAAGGGTCACAGAAAGCGAATGGGATTATCCTAATCAGGGAGTAACTGCAGTCAAAGGGGCTTGCAGTCGTCATGCAAGGACACAGCTGGTCTCAGAACCACAATGATCTGAAGACCTCAGGGGAGAGGGGATGGAACATCAAACCTCCTGTTTCTCCTGTCTTCTAATATCTTTCCATGAACTGAATCCATCTGAAAAGGTCAGGACATCTGGGTGAAGCAATGCAGAGATATCAGCCTCCTGGAACACAGAGCAGGACAAGAGGGAGGGTGAGTTTGGGGACCCAATGGAGAATAAAGAGCGGAGACACGTGTGCCTCAAGTTTGTCATCTGCCTTCTTTGCTCAGGGCGGTTCAATTTCAGATCTTCTTTTGGTTTTAGATTGCTCTCATGGACACGTTTTGCAAGTCGATAGTAGAAAACTAGTGATGGCATCTGTAATGGAAAAGGCAACCCTCACAAGTCACTTTAATTCAGACAGTCTCCCATTTATGATGTTTCTACTTAGGATTTTTGGGCTTTATGATGGTGCAAAAGTGATAAGTCTTCGTAGAAAATGCATTTGGGGTACTTGTACAACCATTCTTTCACTTTCAGTATTCAGTAAATTATAAAATAGGCTTTGACTTAGATGACTTTTCCGGCTAATGCAAGTGTTTTGAGCATGTTTTAGGTAGGCTTGGCTAAGCTGTGATGTTCAGGAGGTTAGACATATTAAATACATTTTTGACTTATGATATCTTCAGCTTATAATGGTTTTATCTGGACATAACTCCATGGTGAGAAGCATCTGTATAATTTCCTTTTCCAGACTACATTTAGGAAGAGACCAATACACTAGATAGTACGTGACCCATTATGAAACTTGATAGGGCTGTCTTTGTTGTTAGATACAAAGGAGTCTAAAAAAATCTATTTTTGTCATTTAAATAGCCTACTTTCCAAGTGAAAACCATTTGAATTTTGGTGTGATGTATACCCATCTATCTCATTGAGTAGTGAGTCAGCATTTAAAGTAGTCTCCAAACTGTATGGATGCAAATGATTTCATTTGAAGTAAGTGCTTTGAGAATTTTGACTACATGGGGAAAAAACTGTTCTAAAAATGACATAGCAGTAAGTTCATACAAACTGATACAGATATGTCCCATTAATTTTCTATTAAAGGAATTTTAGTGTCACATGGACAAATAATTTTCATCTCTGGGATAACAGCTTTTCAGGAAGTAAAATCACCTTCCTGAGAGAAGATTTTAGAAATAGCAGTCGCAGTCCTTAATGTATAGCGTGATTTATCTGTCTTTGATATTTTTAAAGTATGTGTACATTATTAATTCATAAAATTAGCAGATAGGAGCCATGTAAAATAAAAACTTAGCTTATTTTCACTCCACAGTATACCTGTTTATCTATGCTACAGTTTGTGTCCTCACATTTACGATTATTAAAAAGTGTTGTTCAGAATGAAATTTTGTAATAATTTTTTAAGAAGACTAAGAATAGAATTATAATTTATCTGATATTTCTAGATATCCTATTCCCAGTCCTAAGAGTTAACTGAAAATTAAGCACTGCCTCTCAAAATGCTATTTTAAAAAACTAAAAAGCAAATCGTCATACATTTTCTCTTTGTCCTGCCAGGTTAAACTCAGATCTATTCCATCTTGAATTCAAGTCAAAAGAAAATAATATGGAAATGAGAGGAAGGTTCTGACCCTCGGTTCATTTTACTACCTTATATTTATGTTTATAATTTTCTCATTCCATACTAGGCAACATATCAGTGTAGGCATTTTCTATACTCTATCAATGTGAGGTTTTTAAAGTATCTTTTTAAATGAAGTGAGGCTTTACTAAAACCTAAAAATAGCATACAGCACAATCTAAATGTGTCATTATTTTTTCGTTGCTTAACAATGAGTACCATATATGAACTCAACAGGAGATATTGGAAGCGATAGCTGGGGACAGGATAATTGCTGTCACCCTGACTTAGCTTCTAGGCATGTGATCTTGGGCAAAGCAGTTCATCTCTATGTGCTTTAGTGAGCGACATAAATTCCAAGTTGTCTCTCAATCCTTGAATTCTATGAAATATGATCTGCATATTTGAGTTCTTAGGATTTCAGGCAAGAAGATACTTTCTGGTGTTTTTCAGTCAAAACTTGTGGACAAAAATCCATTTGACATTTTGAAACATTTAAATAATTTCCTTAACATAATTTTATGCTTCCAACTTATTTTTGTTGGAAAACCCTGGAAAGCTAAGAAGCAAAAGATGACTGGACCGTAACCACAATGCACTGCCTTTTAGTCACTGTTTCCCAGCCATATGCCGGTCTCGACTTCCAGGCCTTCCATTTGTGTACTCATTTGCCTCCATTGTCTTCTCTTAAAACTTTATTACGTAAGTATAGTCCTTTCTGTGAAACTTTTAACCTCACATCATAGTGGTAAAATAAATATTGAGCTCTAGCCATGATGTCTATACAACTAACATATATGATTCATTCTCACAGTTCTGTAACTGAGTCCAAGTCTCTGCTTATCAACCACATTATAGCCAAATGAAAGTCCACAGTGCAAATTCTGTTGAAATTGAAGACTGATCCATTTTGGTTGACTCAAAATGGTTATAGAAAAATAAAAAGGTCAAGCGTATAGCTCTCTGAGTCATATTATCTGCACCATTGTTTCTACTGTGCTACCTATAAGCAGTGTGACCTTACTTAATTTATTTGTGCCTCAGTTCCAAGATCTAAAAAGTATAGCTAGTAATGGTATTAACCTTATACTATAATTTTTTTAATTAAATATGTTTATCAATTTAACTTGCTTGGAATAATTCCTGACTCATAATAAACAATAAGTGTTATTAGCTTTATAATAATTATTCACAACTTTTAAAAAATTCATCATCCAAACAATAGAGAATAAAAATGATTTTGTTCTTTTAAGAATATCAGTGACAATAACAGGCAGCTGCTAGGTGAAAACTAGAATCTATGGTAGGTAGACCATCCTTTAAAGTCATGCAGATCTTCTCAGATCTCTAAAGTTTATGAATACCTGACTTTTGTGATTTAAAGTGAATAGTTAAGTGTGACAAAAATGCCACTTCCAAAAAATACCATTTTGGTATAAGGATGATTTTGAACTAAAGGTACTTGAAAAACAGCAGGTACAAAAGGGACATTCTGACCTCTCCCTTTCTCCTTATACCAAGAGAAAAGAAACATTCCCTCAGCAGAGATGGGAGATAAAACGGCCATGTGAAAGATGCTTTCTCTGTAGCAAGATAAAAGAGACATTCTTGTCACCAAAGACTGGGCGTTAAGGCTTAAGAAATATTTGTACAAACACACCTTGTTAAAATAACTCTTATCTTTTTTAGCCTCCTTGCGTATTTTAGTTATTTTCCACTATTGCCATTCTTTATTTCATCTTCTATAAATGCATTTGGATTTTGTCACTATTTTGTGTTCTCATTTTCTTGTGAGGACTTCTATATGCATGTAAAATAAAATTTATGTATGCTTTTCTTCTGTTAGTCTTTTTTATGTCAACTTAACTCTCAGGCCCAGCTAAGAAAGTCCTAAGAAGACCGCCCAAAATTTTGCCTGTCCTACATAAAGTAGGATAAAATAGAGTCTCATTGTAATTCCTAATTATTATTCAATTCAATAAAATCATCTGTTGAATAAATCAAAAATATTTTTTAAACAAAAGTAATTTATTTTATAAGTAATCTTTCTTATCAAATATCAATACAACGATTATAATACATAAGTAAAATAATGCTCTGTAGTATCAGAAACATCTTGTTTGGATTCCAGGTGCATACTATGCAATTTATACTTTAGGCTTTAGTTTCCCCATCTCTAAAATGAGTGTAATAATTTTCTTGTAGGATTATTATAAGCATCAAAATAAGTAATGATTCACATTTTCTGTCATTGCCAGAACATGGGTGATATTATAAACACGGGAGCCATTATTTTAAAAAATAAGTTGAGGATATATACTTAACTTAAATAATTTGGACTTGTTAATATCAAATGACATCATTTTCTTATTAAATTACATTTTGTTATCATTCACTATCTTTAATTTATACAACTTAATATTCATTTTTGAATGATTGACCTAGAAAGTCACTAACTCAACTTACTAAATCCATTTGCTTAAAATATACGTAAACTCCTTCAGTAAATTAAATAAGTATATGAAATGTTTCAAATATTATCTAAACAAATTCAAGATTAGGCCGATTTATACCACATTAACTAATCACATTACAAAAAATTTTAGCTTTCGACTAATTTAAGATATTTTTGTATATTTTTCATTTTAAACAATCATTCATCACAGATAAAGTAGTTTTTAAAAGGTTAAACAAAATGAAGGAAAAAACTATTCCTTATCTTGCACTTTTAAGAGAAATAAACTTTGTAAGATTTTCTAGTTATTCTCATAGAGTAGTTAATTTAAATATGTCTGTATATAGCTTATGCAAAAAGTTATTTATGTGAAATATTACTATTTTGCATGATCTATAACACTTTTATATCATGGCTATCTTACTATGTCAATACTTATAATTCCACAGCTCTTTTAATTTTTTCTTGACCTTCCTCTAAATATGAAAAAGTAATTTAATGGAGTCATTTTAATGCTCTAAATGTATAAGAATTGTAATTTTTATAATAATTTTTTCATTTGTTAGAATGAGCAATTCATATTTAAAACATTAATAAATACGGGTGGTTTATGTTTTCATGTATATATTTAAACTACAGGCACACTTTGAAGATATTGTGGACTTATTTCCAAAGCACCACAATAAAGCAAATATTGCAATACAGTGAGTCACACAATTTGTTTGGTTTCCCAGTTCATATTAGTTACATTTACACTATTCTGTAGTCTTTTAAGTGTATGATGACATTGTGTCAAAAAGCAATATACGTGCCATAACTTTAAAACACTTTGTTGCCCCAAAATACTAATGACCACCTGAGCCTTCAGTAGTTCTTATCTTTTTAGTGGCAGAGGGTCCTGCCTCATTGTTGATGGTGCTGACAGATCCAGGTAGTGGCTGCTGAGGCTGGAATGGCTGTGGCAATTTCTTAAAAGAAGGCAGCAATAAAGATTGCCACATCGATTGTTACTTACGTGAAAGATTTGTCTATAGCATGTGATGCTGTTTGACAACATTCAACTCACTGTAGAACCTCTTTCAAAGAGCAGAGTCAGCCGGGCTCGGTGGCTCAGCCTGTAATCCCACACCTTTGGGAGGCTGAGGTGAGTGGATTGCCTGAGCCTGTGGGTTCGAGACCCACCTGGGCAGCAAGACCTGATCGCTACAATAAATCCAAAAATCAGCCGGGCATGGTAGCGCATGCCTGTAATTCCGGCTACTCGGAAGGCTGAGGTGGAATGATCGCCGGAGCCTGGCAGATCGAGGCTGCGTTGACCGGGAGCGGCCACTGCACTCCAGTCTGGGCGACAGAGTGAGAGTCCAACTCAAAAAAAAAGAGCAGAGTCAATCCTCTGAAGCCCTTAAGCTGCTTTGTCATTTACATTTATGTAATATTGTAAATCCTTGTTGTCATTTCAACAGTATTCACAGCATCTTCACCAAGAGTGGGTTCCATCTCAAAAAAAAAACAAAAACAAAAAAACACTTTCTTTACTCCTTTGTAAGAAGCAATTCTTCATCCTTTAACACTGATCATAAGTTTGGTCATTCAATCACATCTTCGGTTCTACTTCCAATTCCGGTTCTCTTGTTATTTCCACCACATTTGTAGTGACTCCCTCCACTGAAGTCTTGAACTCCTCAAAGTAATCTATGATGATTGGAATTTACTTCTTCCAAGCTCCCACTAATGTTGATGTTTTGACCCCCTCCCATGAATCACAAATATTCTTAATGACACCTAAAATAGTGAATTCTTTCCATAAGAGATTCAATTTACTTTGCCCAGATTCATCAGAGGAACCACTACCTTGGTCGCTACGGCCTTATTAAATTCACTTATTAAATAACAAGATTTGAAAATCAAAATTACTCTTTAATCCATGGGATGCAGAATGGATGTTTTGTGGGCAGGCATGAACACTACATCAATCACCTTATACATCTCCATCAGAGCTCTTGTCTTACTAGATGCATTGTCAATAAGCAATAATATTTAAGAAAAGAATCTTTTTTTTTTCTTTCTGAGAAGTAGACCTCAACAGTGGACTTAAAGTATGCAATAAACCCTACTGTGAAGAGATATGCTATCTTCCAGGCATTTCTAGAGCAGAGGCAGAGTAGGCCTGAGGATTTTCAGAATGGTAAATGAGCATTGACTTTAACTAAAAGTTATCAGCTGCATTTGCTACTAACAAGAGAATCAACCTATCCTTTGATCTTTGAAGCCATACATTGACTTCTCCTCTTGAGCTATGAAAATCCTAGATGTCATCTTCCAGTAGAAATCTGTTTTGTCCACATTGAAAAAAAATCGATTGTTCTGTGTATCCACCTTCATCCACCTTCACAACTAGATCTTCTGGATAACTTGTTGCAGCTTCTCCATCAGCTCCTGCTGTTTCAGTTTGTACTTTTATTTCATGGAGATGGCTTCTTTCTTGAAAACTCATGAACAAACCTCTGTCAGCTTCAAACTTTTCTTCCAGTTTCTTCACCTCTCTCAGCCTTCATAAAATCAACAAGAGTCAAGGCCTTGTTCTGGATTAGGCTTTGGCTTCATGAATTATTGTAGCTGGTTTGATCATCTATACAGATCACTAAAACTTTCTCCACATCAGTAATAAAGCTGCATCATTTTCTTTTCATTCTTGTGTTCACTGGAGTAGCACTTTTAATTTCCCTCAGGAACTTTTTCTTTGCATTCAAAATTTGGCTAAGTGTTTGGCTCAAGAGGTATAGATTTTGTCTATCTTGGCTTTTGACATGACTTCCTCACTAAGCTTAACTATTTATAGCTTTTGACTTAAAGTGAGAGACATGTAACTCTTCCTTTTGCTTAAACACTTAGATACCATTGTAGGATTATTAACTGGTCTAATGCCACTATTGTGGTATCCCAGTGGTTAGGGAGACTTGATGAGGGAGAGAGAGAGAGAGAGAGAGAGAGAGAGAGAGAGAGAGACAGCAAGATGGGGGAATGGATCAGTGAGAACACACATTTATTGATTAAGTTTGCCATCTTATATGGACATGGTTTGTGGTGCCCCTAAAACAATTACAGTAGTAGCAACAAATATCACTGATCACAGGTTACCATAAAATAAAACAATAATGAGAAAATTTGAAGTAATATGAAAATTATCAAAATGTGACACCAAGACACAAAGTAAGCACATGCCTCAGAAAAAAGTGATACCAACAGACTGGTTCAATGCAGGATTGCCACAAACCTTCAATTTGTAAGTAAACACAATAACTGAAGAACCCAATAAAGCAAAGCACAATAAAATGAGGTTTACCTGTATAAACAGAAATTACTGTTGTAACTTTTAAAATTAAAGACAATTATGAGATTCAGTGAACATGGTGGTAAAAATCATATTTTACCTATTTACTTAATGGAGTAATTTAACCAAAACTTCATAGTTTTATAAAAGCTAAATCAAAATAATTTATTACTGAAAACATGACAAAATGTACAGATCTTGGAAAGATCAAAAGACTGTGGCTTTAGGCTGGGAACAAAATCCCATAACATTAAAAACAAAATGTTATAGAATTCTGTTAATCTGAAACATCTTAGTACTGTAACACAGAACTAGGGGGATCAAAATGTGTGCTTTTACATTCCTTCAAAGTACTTTCAGACAATGCAAACGACTTCTTATTTTTTAAAAGTCACACTGCTATTAATTTATGAATAAAGAAAGAGGTATGCATAATCATCATGACAGAAACCAGTTTAAATGATTTTCTACAAAATATTAAATTATTCAACTTAAAACTTTATTCTTGCCTAAGTGACACTCAAGATAAAATAATGATATATTTATCACAAGCTAAATGCATCTGCTATAATATCACTGAATAATTATACATTTCTTTGAAAATTTAAAAATGATAGAACAGAATAATAGAAGTAGCCTTCAAAGCTGCCTGGTTTACCCTAACCCGCATACTCTAGGTGAGGAAATGTAATCCCAGAGAAAAGAGGAAATTCACTCATGACCACACCCCATTTGGTACTGTTCCAAGCCTAAAACCACAGTCTTTTGCACAATTTTTTTCCTCCTACAATGATCTGTAATAGTAATTCTTTTCCTATATAAAAAGACATTCGCTGACATTTTAATTTCATGCTTAGTTCAAATCTCACGAGTCAAGAGATGGAAGTAAAAAGAGTTTTAAAAACAAAACGTTATACGATTTTGTTCATCTGAAACAGTTTAGTACTCTAACAGAATTAGGGGGATCGGCATTTTTGCATTTACATTCTTTCATAGTACTTTCAAACAATGCCATTAGGAATCATTGCTTATTAAACTAAGTAGGGCCTTTTGAAGTTAAAAGCTTTCAGTTCTTCATTTACTGATGGGCACACAACTAGTTGCAAAAGTGGAACTAAAATTCACATACACGGAATTCTATTTACTACACTGTGCTTCCTTCAAAATAGTACAACAGTTAGATTAGAAAATCAAATCAAGAGAAGCAAATTTTTTGTTTAAACACTTTTAAATGCTCGGAGGTCTTACTAGTATTCTTGTAAGAATACATAGAGAACAGACCTGATCAAGTTAAAATTTGATTGTTCTCAAATATTCTGAGAAATTGTATGATTTTTCTTCATCAAATTCAGCAATTATACTTTACACATCATTTTCTATACTTCCCACCCCAACCTGGTTTAAAGCTCTTTTCTAAATCTGAACAACAAACCAACCAAACAAACAAACAAAAAACTGTTATCGGGGTTACTTATTTCCCTGGCCTTTCCTAAATATCTAATTTAGTGATTTTTTAATCAACTCATAAAACAGGATAAAGCATTCTTACTTTAATATTTTTGAAAATCCTGTTCTTACATTTCGTGATCATTCTTACTGTTTTAGTAACTTTCTCTCCCATCCCCATCTTAGCTCACCTCATTTTCAGAAGTGCTAAGTGATACATTGGTCAGTGTGGAGCTGTAATTGCTCTGTCTTCCATAAACTACTTCTCTGGAATCTTTTCAAGGTCAAGGCTGTCACTTTCATCTCTCCCTGCAGTTTGGCTTTAAAATTAAAGTGTTTTGTTTAAATTACACCTGAAGGCTTAGGTGTTCAAAAACTAAAGGGAGTCACTAGTAGAGTTCAATCTATGAGACACATACACAAGTGACATAAACATAATTACCTGAACCAATAATTAATTTACGCCTGCAGCACACCCTCAGTAAAAGCCCTTTGTTTTATTTGCATAACTACAACTTGATTTTGTTATTTTGTTAGAACTATGAGCTTTAACACCATCTTTGATTATTTGTCCATAATTGATAGACTGAGGAACATATAACTGTGTATATGGCAGCTGTCAAGGAAATTGCAAAGTACTACAAATATATATCCCTCTCCTCATTGTCTTGTTTTAAAACCTTTCCTTGAACAACTACTGGCCAAAAATCAATGATTATTTTTTGATTGATGAAAGAAAAATGATAATATTCTAAGAAAATATCAAGTGAAATATAATTTTCATTTTTAAATGACCTATCTTAAAATTTAGTTCATTTATCCCTCTAATATTGGATTAATATTAGATACCATTGATGTCATTGTATCATTAATATAATAGTGTGCCATGTAGAGAAGGTCATAATTCACATTTCCTACACGATTCATCTTTAGTTCTTTGCTTTTCATGCTTTTTTTTTTTTAAGTGACTCACATATGCCATTAGCAGATGAGATGAACATTCCACCTAGGAAAGCAAATTGACTTTGGAACAGGATCTTCATAGGGCCAGAACTTTGTAATAGTCCCCAGATTTCATGGTCTCTCTTTTGGTTAGGAAAAAAAGTTAAAATATCAATAAACCCAGTGCAATTAGTGCTTAGAAGAAGCACATATTTAGCCAGACATGGTGGTCCGTGCCTATAGTTCCAGCTAGTTGGAAGACTGAGGCGGAAGGATTGCCTGAGCCCAGTAGATCGAGACTGCGTTGGCCGTCAGCATGCTACTGCACTCCAGCCTGGTTGACAGAGTGAGATTCCAACTCAAAAAAAAAAAAAGAAGAAGAAGAAGAAGAAGAAGAAGAAACAAATATATCAGTTATCATTAATTCATTCTGTCAGTATTTATTTTAACCTTCATTTTGCACTGAATGTTCAATTTGATAAGCAGCATGCAAAGTCCACCCTTCATTGAGAAAGACTACCTGACTTCAAAAGAGAAGAGGTGGAAGATAATATTAAAGGGAGGTTTTTTGAGCGTGATCCCCCCCGTCATAGACTGTGTTAAGATACTTAAAATGCCTGGGTGGTTGGGGGTGGGTATGACTAGAGGAGCGTAGAAGATACGTTGTTCTTGGATATGGCACTTAGGTTTTTCATTTCTCTTCTGAAAAAACTGATTACACACCATGATAAGACAAAATCACAACTTACGTTTCATTTTCTCTGCAGCTAATTTTCTAAAATTTGACACTTCTGCAACATTACTAGGAGGGCTTCCCTAACTCCTTAAATATCATTTTTATATGCAAGATACATGTCTTCAAGCACAAATAGAACTGTATAAGTTAAAAAAATAAATAAAAAGGAGCATTGCACATTCAATCTGGCCACAATGAAACATAAAAGAGAAGCAATAGCGAAAGATTATACATTTTCATCTATGCAGTTGATTACATTGATTCAATAAGCAGCTATTCTATGGCTAAGAAGGAGTAAATTATAAGACAATTGGTAGTTGTACTTACAAATTTATTCTGGAGGTGATGAGAAAGAATTTAAGTAAAATGATGGAAGTTTACATTCAGCTTTTGAAAGCTCACTCTGGAATGGCATGATGGGTGTAAGAGTGAGAAAGAAAGAAATGAAAAAAGCCATTGAAGAAATCTAGGTATTTAATGATGAAGACTTGAAGAAAGGCAGTGGCCATAGGCTTGGTGAAAAGGGAATTAATTCAAGATATTTAGGAAAGTAAAATCGACAGATTTGTTTTTTAACTGATTAGTTAAGGAATGTTAGTTTAAAGAACAGGAGATTCCAAAGAATGGCTGCTGGGATTTTAATTTGGGCTGCCAGGAATTTGGTTTAGTTTATCACAATAAGGAATACAAAAGGTAAGAATTTTAGGAAGAGACCGATGTGTTTCATGTAAACACATTGAGGTTTGAAATGCCTTTGCAATAGCCAAGTGAAGATGTCTCATTAACATTTAGGATACAGAATATCTTATCTAGGGTAGAAATGGAGTTGTTTTTTTTTTTTTTTACTGACACTTCAAAAATGAAGGACAAACTGTAGAGGAGAAATATTACTTCAACGGAATATTTAAATTAAGAAGAGAAGAATGCTAAAGTTTATGCCCTGTTACTAAAAACAAAACAAAACAAAAATAAAGCATCTAAGGTTCATGTTAAGGAATACAAAATCACGGCCAGCATGGTAAGATGATGTCAAAAGAATGAGATATCCCATGAGTCTAGGGAGGGAAATTCCTAGGTATTACAGGAAAAGTCCATAGTGCCAAAGAGTTCAGAGGCCAAGTGTGACTACAGGTGACAAATCTTTGCTCTGATTTTTATACAGAGAGCATTTGATGAGTTCAGAAAAGGAGTTTTAAGGATGTGATTAGGTAAAAGACTGAGAAGTGAATGTGGAGAAAATGTGAATATGGAGAAAGTTAGTGCAACCTATTATTCCAAGAATGTTCTATTAGAAGACAAGGAGACATATAAAGCAGACAGAGGGCAACACAAAGTCAGTTCACATTTTTGAAGGATGTGATAAACTAAGCATTTTTATTACTGCTTTGAGAACAAAGCTAGGGGAAAAAAAGAGAAGCTGACAATATTGTGTAAAAAAGACACAAGTGAATAAAATAAAGCCCCACAGGATTCGAGATGGCATGGAATTCATTATTGTTAATACCAGCCTCAGCCTTGAGCACATGGCCATGTTCTCTGTTTAATGATACTAAGGAGAGATGAGACATTTAGAAGTAGACAGACACATTTGCCAGCAAAGGGAGAGTGTCTTCAGGGAATGGGAGATATTAACAGACCTTTTACTTGCTGATCTATATCTTCTGTTTTAAAATAGGTGGAGATAATTTTCCAAAATGAATAGAAAATGAACATGTGAGGTATCTTTAAGAAAGCGGTGAAGTTTTGAATGATTGCATGCAAATAAAAAAGGAACTTAGGAATGTATGTTTGCCTGGAAAGATTGTCTTATTCAGTCTATAAATCATCATCATCTATTTCTATCAGGCAGTATTGTCAACTCTGAAGACAGAGTTTACAATGCCTTCATAGAAAGTAGAGGGTATGAATACGCCTTAAAATATGTTCAGATTTCTGGGACGTTCTTAAGGAAGTGATATTCACTAGACACAAGGATTTGTGCAAAATATGAAGTTGGGGAGTGAAGGGTTGGGGAAGAAGAAGGAACCTTTCCTTCTGGGACAGGAGATAGCAAATGTGAAGTCCTGAAAGGAAAAGGAACTTAGCCAACTGAAAAACCTGGAAAGAGCACCCTTGAGACTAGAATGCAGATTGTCAAGATGATGTGAAAGTACGTGGGAGTTAGTTGAATTCGATCCTGCAGTGCCTTAAATAATTTATTTTAAAGATTTGAGGCCAGGTACAGTGGCTCACACCTGTAATCTCATCACTTTGGGAGGCTGAGGCAGGAGGATTGCTTGAGCCTGGAAGTTCAAGACTAGCCTGGGCAACAAAGCAAGACTCATCTCTACAAAAAAATTTAAAAATTACTGGGTGTGGTGGTGTATGCCTGTAGTCCTAGCTGCTTGGGAGGCTGAGGCAGAAGGATTGCCTGAGCCCAGGAGACCGAAGTTGTGGTGAGCTGTGATCATGCCACTGCACTCCATCTTAGGCAATAAAGTTAGACCCTGACTCAAAAAACAAAATAAATATTTGAGTTTTTATTCTAAGAGCAATTGAGGGAGGGAGGGAAGGAGAAAGGGAGGGATAGAGAAAGGGAGGAAGTGAGGGAGAGTGGGAGGGAGGGAGAGAGAAGAAACCTTAGTTAGTTAGGCAAAATAAAAATATAATTATGGGCTGGGATCTGTGGCTCAGCCTGTAATCCCAGCACTTTGGGAGGCCGAGGCGAGTGGATTGCCTGAGCCCGCGGGTTCAAGACCCACTCGGGCAACTTGTTGTGACCTCATCTCTACAATAAATAAAAAATTAGCCAGGCGTGGTAGTGTGCTGCCCCTGTAGTTCCAGCTACTTGGAAGTCTGAGGCGGAAGGATCGCTGGAGCCCAGCAGGTCGAGGCTGTGGTGGCCGGGAGAGGCCACTGCACTCCAGTCTATGTGACAGAGTGAGACTCCAACTCAAAAAAAAAAAGAAGAAGAAGAAAGACTTACAGAAAGATAGGTACAATAATTAATATCAGCATGCAAAATCCACAGTGTTCCAGATTGCCCGGTTATGAGAACTAAAGAACAAGAGGATATCACCAGTTTCTGGCTTACTAAGTATAATGAACAGTGGCCCCTTTCACTGAGCTAGGAAACTCTGGTGGGTAGAAGTAGAATGATGAATTTGTTGTGAACATGTTGGATTTGTTGTGTATTTGATAACTCCAAGTGAAACATTAATAATGAATGGAGAGTTGTATATACAGACTTGGAGTTCGATTAATTATTAGTGTATATAATTGACTGAAGCCAAGCATGGGATCCTGCCTGATAGATATACAATGAGTGCTAAATATATTTTTTAGCTGAGGTTGGAAAGCATGAACGTGCAGCAGTGAACGTTTACAACTTTTAAAAAATTATTTTTGGAGTTCTCAAGAGCCCACATTTTAAATGGATGTACATGCTTTGAGAAGAAATGGCATTATGATTAGGCAAGTACTATAGAAGGAAAAGGTCAAAGGTTCTAGAAAGTGATGGTCTTTAATGTGTAAAGGGGAACTCGGGACTGGACAAACACAGATTGACTCAGAAAAGCAGAGCATGAGAGGAAAGGAGGACAAGATCTAAGCTAAGAATTTATTGCCAGATGAAGGAATATTGTGAGGTAAAAAACTAGGTGATCTAGAGGAGAGCCCTATGAGTGGTTAGCCCAATGCTGTGAGGTCAGAATAAGAAAGGGTTAGAAATGAGCCAATAGCAGCTAAGTTTTCATGTTTCATAATAAAATATGCAAATCTGTAGCTATGATTTTGGGAGCCAATGCTGTATTCTAGTTGATGTATGATTGTCTCTTTCCTTTGGATATTGGAATTTCCCAGTGTCATCAGAAGACTTGAGTTGGAAAAGAAAATGATTAACCTGAGAGCAAAATTGGTCAAGAAAATTGGCAGATTTATCAGTGGATTGGGAACAGATATGAATGAATGACAGAGAGAGCCACCAAGGAGAGGAGGAATCTAAAATATTGTTGAACCTTGGATTACTAATTCAATCCAGGGTGCATGATGTCAATGCACATGGGCTAATTATTAATCACATGAGCAGGAATGCAAAGTGAAGAGATTATTAGGGGCATATTGCATCAAACCCGATGAATTGTCTATATCCGTCCACTGCTTGTATCGTTCAAATGAAGAAAACCTTGAGTCCAAAGAATCAGGGCTACCCTTGTTTACAGTTCTGAATTAGCATGCAATGTTCTTGTTCTCTGAGTTTCTCCTTCACTGATCCCGTTTTGACCATGCCCCATTTGTTGATACTCTATATTCACATAGTAGAAAGTTGTACTTGTTTTATACTTTCTTAATAATGATCACAATTCTATTGTGCCTCCCTGAGGTGACATACAATTCACCTTGATTCAAGTTCACTTGTTGTGAGAGGCTTCATTCTAAAATTAAGTTTCTTAGTGCTAACCCCTAGAGAGTCTGACTACTAGGTCTAAGCTTGACTCATAGAATCTGATTGTTAAAGCTCTCTAGAACAGAAATGTTTGGAAACGATTGCTTAATGTTAGTTCATAAATGAGATATTTTAAAATTGTGTTCTACTATTTTCTTATTTTCTTCTCAAGGTTTAGATTCCCATGACATTTTATGGATACCTTGTTCTCTCCCCCATCGCTTACTTGTAACAGGCCTTCTAGTTAGCAGTTGTGATGGAATGTATCATGATGTAATTATTTAGTGTAAGAAAACGGAAAGTTCCTTGAAAGCAAAAAGTTCAAAGATACATATTATTTTTTATTTATCACTATTCTCTGTCCCAGCCCATTGTGGAAAGAAAAATCTCCTTCCTCTTTAAGGCTTTCTTAGTGAACAGCCTTAGAAAGTAGAGGCAGAATCCCTCTTCCTGGCCAAGGGCAAGTTTACTGTTCAGTTTAATAGCGATGATGGTTCACTGTAGAGAAAATGGCAAACAAAGGACAAGTTTTCCTCAGTCTATTATAAAATATTGGGGCTCTCTAACCTCTAGGGTTCCTCAACTGTAAAGAACACTGACTGTATGTAGTAGCATCCATCCATCCAGCTCTCCCATTCCTTCCCCCACAGGACTTGGGACGTAGGCAAGTCGATGAAAACTGCCACTCATGCTAGTTGCAATATGGTAGGAAATGTCTTTGTCACTAATCCAAGAGCTTCATGTCTTCTGCTAGCCTCTGGGAAACTGTGGAAAATTAATTTAGCTTGCAAGCCGAGTAAAATCTCAGACGATCCAAGGTTTTTGACACATCCACAAATAAAAATTAAGAACACTTATCTCACAGAATTGCGGTGACTGTAATAATATTGCTGTGAGTATAATGGGCTAATAAATGCAAAGTGTTTAGAATAATGCCTATTTTATATAGAATAATCTCAAAGAATGTATCTATAAATCCAACAGGTATTCATAGCTGTAGAAAGCCTCACACTCTCCATCACACACAGCTACAGATACTTGACATCAATACACTGAAACTTCAGACCTTCAATAAGGAATGCCTGCTTCAGACTCACACTAAATTAGAGACGAACTCAAATAAATAATCAGGAGGACTTAGATAAAGTGGGTTAGGAACTGTGCCCAAGTGGGGAGAAAAGGTCACTTCAGAAGGGAGCACCCACAATGGTGTCTGCTGGTTATTCCTATTTAGAACAACTGCGGACCCAGGGTTGTCAAATTATTCAATTTTAAAAAAGAAGTTAGAATATTGCAATAGGATTTTTTAAGGTCAAATACCCTTTCGTATGTACTTTGAGCCCATGGCTCCGCGTGAAGTAAGTGTACAAACCCGAGGCAGACAGTGGACTCTGCTTTAACAAGAAAGATCAAGAACGTCTCAAATCTCTTGTAGCTGGACCACTGAGAGAGGTGGGCAGTGGTCGGTGGATTAATGGAGGAGAAAGGGCTTGTTAAAAACAGCACAAAACAAAAACAAACAAGAGACACAAAGGGTTTCTTTGTATCTTTACTTTTTAAAGTCAAAGTAAATAAGATTCTAAAGACATAAATAAGATTCCTCTTGTCACAGCAATCACCTGAATCCCAGGGTCACAGAGAATGGCATCTTCAGAAGATATTTGGCACAATCTAATGTTATAAAACACTGAGCTATCACAAGACAGTAGTTCAAGTAATGTACAACATATCTTTCCCCCCCAATTTTTTTTTTTTTTTTTTGAGTTGGAGTCTCACTCCATCACCCAGACTGGAATGCAGTGGCATGCTCCCGGCCACCACAGCCTCGATCTGCTGGGCTCAGGCAATTCTTCTGCCTCAGCTTCCAAAGTAGCCAGAACAACAGGTGCATACTACCATGCCCAGCTAATTTGTGATTTATTGTGGAGACCTGGTCTCACCAAGTTGCCTGGGTGGGTCTCAAACCCGCGGGCTCAGGCAATCCACTCCCCTCAGCCTCCCAAAACTCTGGGATTACAGGCTGAGCCACCATCCCCCCAGATTTAAAAATATCCTGCGTTGCTCTTGTGTGGGCACCGCGCTGCCATGGGGTTAAATCTTTATTTAACACATCTCTGGAGAGTAGTCTTTAAGTTAATTTTGCCCTATTCATAGGATGGACCTTGTCCAATGCTTAGCAAAATGATTATAAATATCGAGGAAAAATGATCCGTGCTGCCGGCTATTTCTGCAATAGCCACTTAACTTTTCTTCCTGATTCCAATTTTATTTCTTCTCTCCCACTTCCCTCACAGCAGCCAGAGACATCGCTATGAAATGTAAATCTAAGCAAAACCCATCAATGTCTCCTCACTACCCACTTTGGACTGGTATCCAGTCATAACTCTCTACATGGGCACTATTGACCAACCCACTCACCCTACCCGGCTCTTGATTTCCACAAGTTCATCCAGCCTCTCCCTAAAGTCTTTTTTTTCCCCCGAGTCCCATGCTTTCCTCTGCCAGGAACATTCTTCTCCTTCTCTCGGGTTAATTCCTTAAAAAAGCAAGAGTCATCTCTTGCTCCACCTACTGTTACCCTTTTCCCCCAGCACCATTCTCGCAAGACCACCTGATGTGTTTAGAGAAATGGGACTTTGGAGACAGTTGTAAATGGTTTCTACTTGTGTCTCTGCTTTTAATAACCTATGATTAATGCTTAGTTCAGTACCGAATGTTTAGCTTGATACCAAATCATGTAACCTCCCAGGAATTATTTTTAATACCCAACTTTTACAAATTTCTGAAAGCAGGATTTTCTGGAAAACTAACACACTCTAAGGAGTTATTATGGTATGCTACTCCATCGAAATATGTTTCCTGAAAGAAGTCAATCAAAAGCCCAGCATTTTAACAGAAAGGTTTTCAAACCCTGAGGACAGAAGAGTCAGCATGGTGGCAGGAATCTGGGGAGAGGGTGTGACTTTAGAAGTACATATGTCATCACATGACATGGGTAAGCCATTCTCCACAAATAAGTAGTCTCTGCCTGACCTAAGGAAGGTATGAAGCAGCACTTTTTCTGTTGAAGGTTTAATTTCTCCCTTTGCTAGAGAGGATAAGACTTCAGACCCTCTAAGGTGGGCTTATGGCGAGTTTGAATTTGTTTTTCCTTATTAGTAATGAAAAGCTTCTAGATATGACAAGTGAGGATTCCTTAGAGGCTTAGGTCCTCTGGCTTGGGAACTTCCTAGACCGTGGTAGAGTCAAGAGCAGGTGTTTTGTTTATTTGTTGTTGCTTGTTTTTTTTTTAAGTCAGGGGTCTCACTGGGTTGCCCAGGCTGGCGTGCAGTGGCATGATCACAGCTCACCATACCCTTGACCACCTGGGCTCAGGCAATCCTCCCACCTTGCCTCCGGAGGAGCTGGGACTAAAAGCACAAACTACTACACCTGGCTAATTTTCTGGGCTTTTTTTTTTGAGTCAGAGTCTCACTCTGTCACCCAGACTGGAGTACAGTAGCACACTAGTGGCCACCCCAGTGGCGACCTGCTGGACTCCAGCGATCCTTCTGCCTCAGTTTTCCAAGTAGCCAGAGCTACCGACCATGCCTGACTAATTTTTTATTTATTGTAGAGACGAGGTCTTGTCAAATTGCCCGAGCTGGTCTCAAGCCCGCAGGCTCAGGCAATCTACTCACCTCAGCCTCCCAAAGTGCTGGGATTGCAGGCTGAGCCACGGAGCCCGGCCTTTCATTGTTTTTATAGAGATGAGGTCTCACTATGTTGGCCAGACTGGTCTCGATCTCCTGCTCAAGCAATCGTCCTGCCTCAGCCTCCAAGTGTTGGGATTACAGCATGAGCCACCATGCCTTGCCAGGAGCAGAGTGTACTAAGTACCATATAGCTTCAGGAATTCCTCTGATGGCATCTTTCGTCTTACTAGTCTGAGAATATTAACAGAATCCTGGCTCTGGTCCCCTGTCATCCCTCTGCTGCACTGTCCATCCTCCAAATCCTTGTGTCCTGGTACCTGCCTAGAGAAAGTAGAGCATCACTGCATCCCAGATTCCAGCACTCTAATAGTGGTTATTTAAACTCTGCCTCTATTCAACTTGCATTTGGCAAGACTCATCAAAATACACACAGTACAAAGATAATGACAAAAGTGATGATAAAAAGCAGCCGCAAGATGAGGTATACTTGATCAAAGAAAAGAAGGAAAGATTAGGCACAATAACACCGGGAGTCATGGTAACAGGTTGCCCTTGGCATGTTCTAATAGTCTGTGCACGGTTATGGAATGCACATGTAAACCGAACCTTCTAGCAGCCGAGGCAAAGAAAGAAATACAGTTATGGAGTTTCAGCTGGGAATGGGGTTCTTGCCAGATTGTTGCATTCCATCAGGCGGTGAGGTACCAGGTTTACCTCTTTTGCCTCATCCACATTATCTTTTGCCAAGAAAATGTAAAGACATGGGGACTTTCTTGAATGGGCAAATTTGACAGATAATTAAACAGCTGCAACTGGTGATTTGGACACCTCTCACTTGCACACCCTAGTGAATCCAATATTATCAAGCCCAAGGTCATGTTTAAGTTACTACAAGAATTTTTGGCTTCTCTAGAACTTTCTGTTTTAATGTCCTGTTTAATAAATGTGGGAACAATAATGAAAAACCATGACATTTTTATACCAACCTGTAAAAAAAGACATGTTTATCTTAAATTTGAGATAAATAGCATCTTGCTCTTCTTTCTATTGACCCTCTGCAAATTAATATCCAACAAGTCAAGAAACAGCCAAGAGGAAAGTGTGAACTGTGGCTTCAGGAAATGGAAAGCAAACTTTCCTAACATGGATTACTGGTTCTGGATTCATCATGTCATAAAATTCCAGCTAACTGTGGCATTCTCAAGCGTCATGTGTAAGATGACTTTGGATTTGAAAATCTGTTTTGCTTTTTAATATTGAGGGTGATCCAAAGGATAGCATACCAAAATCTAAAAATTAATATTCTCTGTGGTCAAGGAAAATCTCACCGTGTAGACCAGGAGTGAAAGATGTGCAGCTCGTGTTTACTTCCCTACCTGTAAACAGAAACATACTACTTGTGGCTTTGGCAGTGACCTATACAAACAAAAGAAAAGTGGGACACCATATCTTCAGTTCATTACACAGAACATCGAATAGTGGACCCGATGGAAAAGTGTAAAAAAAGTATACCATTTTTCAACCTTTCTACTATACATTGTAATTTTGAAAAGTGAAATTTGAACTGTTATCCATTCACTTCATGTGCTTAAATATAAACAAAAGCACCAACGATATAGAATGCTAAATTCAATGCTGGGGTAAAGTCAGGAAGGCGATGTGTCATCCATGCAAATGAGAACGGCTGTTACAAAGGACAGTGAAAATCCTTAGTTACCAAAAAGGATTTAAAGGACTCAATTTTAATTTGGAATCTTGATCCACAGTAATTAAAAGGCAAAGGGTACTCTCTCATGTTTTCTTCTAGTTCAAGAACAATTTGGTTATAAATTTGACCCAGATGAATTTTATATAATTTGACTAATAAGGTTATCATCTCTCAAATTTATTAGGATTATGCTTTTTAGAATGCTATTAATTTTAATCATTTTTCCAGTTTTTAATTATATGGATATCATCTATACGTATTAAGTTACCATGTATCGTCTCAATACGTTTGATATAAAATGTTGTTTCTTTTCCTCAAATGTTCTCTTCTATAACGAAAACAAAATTAGTATAACAATACAGAATATTTGGCAGTAATGGCTCTTGCTGAAAGTAAACACATAATAGTATTTACTGCATAATGAAGGCTGAAGAGATTGAACCTTAATAGTTTAATAAATGTAGACTTGGTACTAGATTACACATACACATATATATATATATTTTTCTTCCCAGTGTTTAAGCAAAATGGTGTTGCCATAGTATACATACCTGCAATAATGATGTTACCTGTGAATATGAATTGTAGAAAACATTTGTTTCTCTGAAACCTGATCCTCAATTATTTCATAATTTTAAGGGAGAAAAGTCTGTTTTGAAGACTGTGGAAAGTTTATTTAGTTCATTTTTTGACTATTTTGTAAAATAAGTAGTGTACTTATTTTTTGAGTATGAGCACACTTTACTTCAGATAGGAGCTTAATTATATTTTTTTAAAGGAAAAAGTTAAACATTTGTCAAAACCCTAACCTATAGTTATATGACATACTTTGTAGATTTTACTCTGCTTTACAATTCTCATCGTATGAACCAGTTGACAATGTAACTATTCAGTTACATGAATTGATGATTCTTTCTCAAAACATAAAAGCTCACTGCTCCCCACAATGATGGGCTTTTCAGAAACTGTTAGTTTTTATAGACAGATGAAAGTTTTCAAACAATTTCCTAATTGCATTTTATTTGTATATTTTTTAGATTAAAAAATTTTTTTAATTAACAAAATTTATCATGTACAACATGATGTTTTGATGTCTATACATTGTAGAATGTCCAAATCTAGCTAATCAACAAATGCGTGGCCTCACATTGCTATTTTGGTGGTGAGAACACAACACATTTTCTGGTATTTTGTACTTAAGTAATGTCCTAAATGATGCTTTTGTTGCTTATTGATTGATTGTCTTAGTGAAACCTGGGGAATTCCTCACTAATGCTGCTGTATTTAATCTCCTAATCTTTTAATTTAAATTAAAATAAACAGCAAGGAGTAGAATACACATAATCATATTGACAACAATATGAATGGCAAAGACAATTATTTGACATCACATATGTAACATTACATATTGTAAAAACAGATAAGGGTTTGTAATCCTTGACAGATCAAATAATATTGACTTAAAGAAGCCGAATAATAGCAAAAATAAATTTGATTTTATAGACATACAGCATATTCTGCTCTTCACATAGGAAATATATACATTTTCTCATGCAAAGGTAAATCTATTCTTTTAAGTCAATCATCTCTTGGGTAGTAAAGAAAGTATGCCAATAAATAAAAAAATCAGCAATATAAAGAAAATGCATTCCGTAAATCTTCAGCATAGACTTGAGAATCTATGTGAAATATACACATTTTTATGAAAATATAAATTATAAATAATTATTAGAAAACAAAAAGTACAGATACTGCCAAAAATATGCCACTTGTCATATGTCTGCTAATTATATAAAAACTTAAAGAAATGGATTTATCTTAAAAATGATGCCAGGCACAGAAAAAGAAGCAAAACGTCCCATTTTTTAAAACAATGTCTGTAAAATGTCAATAGCAAAGTTTTATAAGGACAGCATAGAGAATGAAAATTGCAAATCAATTTTATGTAGATATTGATGCCAAAATCCTAAATGAAATTCTAGCAAATATAATAGTCACATACTAAAAGAATCATTAGTCTTAACAAAGCAAGTTTATTCCCAGTAATTCAAATTTGGTTTAATATATGAGTTCCATCTATATAATTAACCATTTTAGTAAGTTCCTTGGCTTATTAATATGTGCATCTTAGTAGATGTTAAGCAGATATTTGAAAACTGACAACTTCCATTCCAGAAACAAAACAAAATCTGTGTTAGCATGTACGAACTAAAGGCCAATACCATGATTAATGACAACACTCTAGGAAGATATGTACTGAAATTGGTGGGGCTGGGGAGATAAGTAAGAAAAGAAAAGTGGGAGGAATTGAAGGAAGGGGCTAAAAGATATAATAAAGGAAGATACAAAAGAGAGGTATCAGGACAAGGTCCTGAACTGTACAACTCTGTGCACAATCTAAGTCAACAATTCTATCATACGAACAATGAATCTGTCATTCTTTCCTGGTGATATAATTGCAGATGTGAATGTCCAAGAAAAATACCTTTAAAAAATTACTAGAAACTGGGATTCAGTAAAGTGGAAGATTACAAACAAAAATTCAAAATTTAATAGTTTTGGAAACGTGATGAGAAGATCTGTCACTTATTTGCTACAAAACTGTATATAAAACCTTAGAGACAAATAATAATGCAATAAAACTTTAGAAAAACCCCAATGTACAATTAAATACATAGGAAGATACATGCTCGTGTTGGAGACTATAAAGTAAGATAATTCATTTTAGTATTGAACATATTACAAAATATTATAATATCTAAATATGTGCAAATGAAGATATGTATTATTTCAACTTGTTTCTATGAAGGACAAGCAATCAACATTCTGTTAAATATGTATGCTCTCCACATAAGTATAATTTTTATGCTAAAATTATATCTATAACTGCTGACATTTTTCTATTTTTATTTAATTGGTCAATCTCCAATTATGCTTAATAAGAGAGAAATATCTTCTCTCTTAAGCATTTGTATATGTATCATCAATTTAGTACATATATTTTCCTTAGTAAATCAGTAAAATTAAACGCATATTTTAGTAGAATAGCATACAGGAAAGGTCCCAGAGCTCAACTTGTTTCAGTTCCAGTTCATGTTAATCATTTTATTGTCTAAGGGAAAAAATGATTTTGCAAGCACATTGACACGTCCCTAACAAGTAACTAACTCATGTCACTCTCTTGGGACATTATACTTCTAAATTAAATTCTATTACTAGGATAGTATACACAGGAAAATGTATGTATCATAGGGCAAAATAAGTAGACAAAGGGAGAGAATAAGATATAAAGCATGTTATACAGCTACAACCTATAAATGTACGCAAACACCTACTAGATATACTTTTATTTTTATGTTTAATTACAAATAAGCATCTTCTATGAGATAAGCTGTTAGAATTCTTTTCTGCATACCAATCTATCATTTAAAAGGTTTCTAGGTAATACATGAGCAAGAGAAAGTCATGCTACATATTCTCATTTTGCTGCTGAAATTATTTCGAGTTACAGATTAATGACAGAGAAGGAAAACACTGTGATTAAAAAGAAAGAAAACATAAATAAAGTGGTAGCAACGTGCTACCCGTGTAACTCCCATCTCTTCTTCCCTTCAAGCATAAAAGCAAGCACAGATTTTGTTCATCACCACCCAACAATGTCAGTGTCCTCCTTCTCATCGGAAGTTTCAGAGGCGGGGGGTGGTGAAAAATGTAAATGGACTCTTTCATGGGCTCTGAAGATGATTTCTAAAATCTTAACCTTCTTAATTCAATCTCTGGCATTTTATGATAATGTCGACACTTAAGGAAAGCAAAGTCTTATGCATCTTTAATAATGACTAATATATCTTTGCGATAGACTCAGGATAAAATAGTCCAGTTTCCAAAAGTGTTCTTTTTTTATAATAAAGAAAACAGAAATTGCTAGGGACTCAATTAGCGATTTCAAACAAATGTAAATTCAGCAAAAGGGTTTATGTTAAAGCTGTCACTCGTCTTATTTTTAAATAGATGAACTTCAAATGAGAATATTCAGACAGAAAAACAAGGTTTCATTTTTTTAAAGAAGAAAATCAATCCGAGAGAAAAGGTCCAGTAATTATTTTCTAACCACTGTCCACCAAGCATTTGTGCTGATTGCTTTCTGCTGTTTTCCAGGCTTATCTCTGTGCCATCAAGTTAATGCGGGTTCATACTCCCTTGGACAAGTTGAAGAGAAATGCTTCTGCAGATCTGGCCTTGCAAAGAACTTAATCTTTAGTTTGGAATAACACATAAAAGCATAAGGAACATAAGTATAGTACAATCCAGAAAAGATATTCTTTAATGTCCTTGGATTTCTATGATTTAATCAAATTGATGCTATTCTTATACTCAGGCATACTTTGCTAGTTATTCACATGATAGCTCAAAATTGCTTTGTTTTTTTTTTTATTTCTGAAGAAAAAATGTGAAAAATTCTTAGTTGATCAAGTATTTAGCAAATACTCTTACAAAGAAAACATTTCTCTGGTTGTTAAATTTCAACTGACTTTCACAAAATTATATGCACCCTTAACAACTGCTTCTTATATTAGCCGGGCATGGTAGCCAGCACCTGTAGTTCTGGCTACTTGGAAGGCAGAGGCAGAAGGATCGCTGGAGCCCAGCAGGTCGACGCTGGGGTGGCTGTGAGCGTGCCACTGCACTCCAGCCTGTGCAACAGAGTGAGACTCTGACTCAAAAAAAAAAAAAAAAGAAAAAAAAAAACCAACTACTCATTTTCTATCCATTCACTTCAAATCCTCTTTAAAACTCTTTAATGTTATTTAATAATATTGCCTCCCTGAGCAATGTATTTCTTTCCATCCTATATCAGTGATGTACCTTAGCTTAAAATAAGATAGAAATTCTTCTGTGGTTTTAAGTAACGTCTAACACTAATTTTTAAAAAGATTATTTCATCACTTCTTATATTTACAAAAAATAGCAGAGAAAAAAGATTTTTATTAGATCAAAAACGATTCCATTTAGGTCAAAGATGTAGTTTCAAATAAATGACGTGTTACTTCAGGGTAAGCATTTCTCACTTGAAAACGCTGGATTATTCTGTCTGTGTCTGGCTTATTTCACTTATTATATTGTCCTCCAAGCTCATCTACACTGTGGCAAGTAGCAAGATTGTGTTCTTTTGGGAGGCTGGGTAATATTCCATTATATATATACCACAGAAAAATCTCACTTATATGTGGAATCTAAAAGAAATGTTCACATATACAGAGATAGAGAACAAAACAGTGGTTACCAGGGGGCAGAGGGTAAGGAAGGAAATGGAGAGATACAGATTAGAAGATACAAAGTAGCAGGTATAGAAAATGAATAAGTCTAGAGACCCAATCTGCAACATGTGAACTATAGAATTCATTCTAAATGACTAGATTTTATCTGCTCTTGCCATAAAAACAAAAAACATGGGTAACTGAAATAATGGATATGTTAATTCATTTCACAACACTATTGATATGCATCTTTACTATCTATACGCATCCCATTACATCATGTTGTATAACTTAAATACAAGGGAAGAAAATAATGGATTACTTTTAGCAATCCTAAAAAGTGAATTCTCTCTGTCCCTCAAACTTATTTTGTAATGATTAAAACTTTAGAGGACGGCTTGACAATCAATCGATGTCTAAAAAAATGTAACAATTAGCCTTAGCATTGTCACAAAAGCTTAAACTTGTTTTCAATATTCAATTATTTTGTCGTTTTCATCATTAAAACCTTGTTTTTGTCAAAAATATAAATGATAACCTGTTTCTACAATTTGGGTAAGAACTGATGACTTGACAAATATGTATAATAGTGATTTTCATTTTTTATTATGAATACACAGACACACAAGCATACAATTAGAAAGTGTCTTCGTTTTCTGACCTACAGATGAGTATGTAGTAAATGTAACCTAGATGACTTGATAATAACATGATTTTCAATAACCAGAGGTCTCAGTTATTCCTGGCCTTCATTTAATTCAGTTTTGTGTCATTTGGGCTTACTTTTTACAGAAAGGACGCATAAAAGTATGCGGAATCAAAACATCATATGAACTTTCTGTTGTGTTATTTTCTCAGTGATGCTGATGAAACATCTGTATACAGGCTTCGGGTACCTACACAACTACACTTCAAAGAGATGAAAGCATTTTAACAAAACCAAGAAAAGTATTCCTCTGGTTGAGACCTGCAGGGTTTTGACTTTATACACTTTATTTTATCCCTATCCCCTTTTCCCAGCTTTTTATACACATAGTATATGGGAGGGGGAAGCAAATCTCAAAAATGCAGCATGCTCTACACATTAAAGCCAACATCGGCAAATATTAATTAGGAAAATTTCTTTCTTTCAAATCTCAGTATGCATAAACAAATCAAACACATCTGGGTATGCACACCCTGTCTTGTAAGTGACATCACGTACCCTGTGGCCAATTCTATAATGGGTTCTCACCATAGAAAAATCCATAACTCAGACAATGAATCAGAATTGATTTTTAAGCTTTTTTAAAGAAACACCTTTGGAAGAAGAATGCATCTTTGCTTTACTCAGAAAGCAAACGCATACCTACTTTCTTTTCTTTTCCCTTCTTTTCTTTTTTTCTTGTTTCTTTTTTTTGGGGGGGGGGTGATAAAGCAGGAGTTTATTAACAGAAAAGTCCCCACAGCAGTGGGAGGAGACCCGTAAGAGGGTTGCTCACATGCCTACATTCCAAGGTTGTAGTTCTTCTGAAGGTCTGTCTCTCACTGGGGATAATACTGATCAGCTAGACACAGATTATTTTCAAAACCACCAACTCTCTCTTAACGTCAGCCCCAATCTCACTATGACATGAATAAGTATAAAGAAAAATTATAGACTGGGTGTGGTGACTCACGCCCATAATCCCAGCACTTTGGGAGGCAGAAGCAGAAGGATCCCTTGAGTTCAGGAGTCCAAGACTGGCCTGGACAACACAGCAAGATCTCATTCCTATTTTCCAAAGAAAATAAATAATTCAAGGTTTAATTGAGCTCGTTCCTTCCTTTAATTTCCCCCCTAAGTCTTAAGTCACTCTAAGAGGTAAACTCATAAGCACATCCCACATCCTCATGTCTGTGCTCCCATTTTGATCACCGTTTGCCCTGACCTTCCTCATTCAACCCAGGGCTCTACTTCCGGTGTGGCAAGGAAATACTGACAGTCTGACCAACTAAATTGCATTAGCATGGAAATGGGACAGTTTTCACCCGAGGATCTCTCTTTCCCCAAATAGCTTCAGTGAAAAGTAGCCTTTGGGAAGCAATGCCCCTTTCGATTGTTTCGATGACCCCACCATAGTCTGCTGACTCCTTTCACACGTCTAAACCTTGCTACCCGAGTTCTGACCTACTTTCCACTTGACACAGGACAGATCCGTCCTCTAGTCTTATCAATCCATGCCTATTTATATTCTGAACTTGATTATTTTTCACTTATTCTGGCTGAAAGAATCATTCACTTGAATCTTTATTGCTGCATTCTACATTAGAATTTTCAAAGTGAGCAGTAATTGATATAAAGAAAGATTGTATTCCAACCAAGAGATATGGTATAGGGCATTAGCATATCATATCTCAGTCACAAATTGATATTCCAGACCTAAGGTCTGCACAAATGAGGAGATGATTAGAAATTTGGAGCTAGTATATATGTATTGCTTTGCCACTAATACATTGACTCCACAATTGCCCATGTTCTGTAAGTGATAAATCTATAATAACAATAAAAACAAAAATTGACTTTATAGATACCAGCAAAAGTTTTTATCACACTAGGCGCTTTTGCAACTATATCTGTCATCGAGTATATTTAGGATTATTTCTGAGGTCTTGCAAAATGGGCTACACTGTGTAAAAGACAGAATAAAAATGGTGGATGTTCTATCAGTGTCAGTTTTCTTAACATTAGTCTGGAATATTCACCTCCACTAAGAACTTACACACATGCATCTTTACATTTTTTGCCAAAATAGTTTTTTTGTAACAATCTTATAAGGCTATGAACAAAGTGAATATTTTTTAGAGACTTCAAATTTTTTTTATTCCAGGCTTATAGTCAACTAACATTCAAATTATGGTTATTTTAAAAAATATTTACCCAAATGTTCATACCATGTCTTCCTTTCAGATTTGTGTCTAATAAACACTTCCTTCATGTATGGGGGCAGATTTAGGGATGGGTGGGTTTTAGTGAGCTAATTGGCTTATTAGGAGAAAGGTAGGTGGATATTGAATTTTAAGCTCATAAAGAAATTTATCTAGAATGAAACAAAAAATGTAGCAGATATGATTTTTACTGTACAATTTTGTAAAATTTTGCTATTCCTCTCCAATTTATTTTACCTCAGCTTTGCAATAAGCATGAAACCACACATCAAGAGTACAAAAGTAAATGTTTGCTTATTCCTGAGGAATTTAAAGGGTAGTAATAGAAGGGAAAATTAATTTAAACAGATAAGTGCAATGTAATGTGTTTTGGAGACTTGAAAATGTTTCTGTTTTTATTTTTATCATTTTTTTTTAAATTATAGAGATGTGGGGTACAATTGAGGATTGAGTATAGTTACTAAGAGCTTGTTCAAATACTCTATACATTTCGATACATCCAAGAGGGATAAAATCCTGAAAATGGTGATAAAATCATTTATTCAATTCTTGTAAAAATCCAAACAAATTACTGGTTCAAATATGGAAGGGGTTTTACATCAGACATTAAAATGTTAAAATTATAATTTTGTGTTACTGAATGCTATATGATTTGTTGAGTAATCTCAACAAATTTATTAATTATAATATTTAGTTTCAATAAAACCTATTTCAAAATAGTAAAAAAAAGAAAAAGAAAATATTTCTTAGCAGTCAAAGGAGAGTACTTGGGTCTCTCTGGATAATGTGTTTATGTTCATATAAAAATAAAAGTATTAATAACTAATTGAAAGTTAGTATTAATTAAACAATAGTAATATGTACTACAAAATGAGTATTTATCGTGTGCCAGGAAACTTGCTGTTTTATACAGGTCAGTCATGAGGCTGCTGTTTGTTGTTTGGAATTAGAAACAGTTTTTGAGAACTTTAAGTGTGTGTTCAAGGTCTCACGGCTAGGTCGGATCTACATTCAAATTCAGGTATACCTGACTCCCAAGATTTTTTTGCTTTGTATTACATTGCATTATTATATTTGGATTTAAACCCTGTAAAGATGAGACCAGAGAAGAACTTTGATGTGGATAGAGAATCAGTCTGAGAGTCAGGAAACCCAAGGTTTTATCCCCAACCAAACTATTCGCTTGCTCGCCGTATAACTTTTTTTTTTTTTTTTTGAGTCAGGGTCTCACTCTGTTACCCAGGTTAGAATGTAGTGGTGCAATAGCTCACTGTACCCTAAACCTCCCGGGCACAAGCAATCCCCTCGCCTCTGTCTCTGGGTAAATGGGACTACTAGGTATGCACCACCACACCCAGCTAATTTTTTTATTTTTGCAGACAAAGTTTCGCTATATTGCCTCCACTGATCTTGGATTCCTGGGCTCAAGCAATACTGCTGCCTTGGTCTCCCAGAGTGCTGGATGACAGACGTGAGCCATCATGCCCAACCTGCTTGCTATATGACTTTAAGTTTCATTTTTTACTGAACTTGATGAATTAGATATCATCATACCAGCATAACTGTCTCATGTTTTTTTGTGGGGGGCTAATAGGTGAAACCATGACTTAGACAAAAAAAAAAAAACAAAAAAAACACCCTATAGAAATTCAGGCCTTGTACAACCACAGTTACTATCTCTCTCCAACAAACATCTTTTGTTGGCAATTTATTGAGCATACCATGCTTTGTTAAATGCTACAACTCAGCAGGTCTTCTGTAACATACCCACTTATCCTTCAAAACCTCACAAACATGTAAGATCCTCTGACCTGCCTGTTCCGTCCTCATTTTGTATGCACCCATTGCACTTGACACAAGAGAATTATAGCCCTTACCCACACTGTGAGGTGGGATTGTTCATGGTCTTCAGGATGCTGCCACTAGGCTGTGAGTTGATTGCCCTACTGCAGTGCCCAGAAAATAGTAAATACGCCATGCATTAGTGTTAATACAAACTTTCAAAATGGAAAATATTAGTCCAACTACATGCATTCTTAAGGTTAACTAGGTTAAGCTAGGACCTTGTATTGCAGCCTGTAGACAAAGAGAATATCTTTCAAGAGGAGAAGATGGTCTCTGCTAGATTCTTTTCAAAAGGACATAAGATTGATAATACTCAAGAAAAATCAGTGCAGAAGGAAGAATAAAATTCTAACACTCTGCTCTGAAAAAAGAAAGATGGAATTGATAATCATAGTAAAAGGATTGATCATCATTAAGTGCTATTTAAGAGAGTTTCAATTTGCATTTTCTGTAGAGTTTCCTTCCCTTGTTCCTTACATTTCTGCCTTTTA
The DNA here is from genome assembly GCF_000164805.1 of Carlito syrichta. Classification (NCBI taxonomy): domain Eukaryota; kingdom Metazoa; phylum Chordata; class Mammalia; order Primates; family Tarsiidae; genus Carlito; species Carlito syrichta. Next base: position 101,358 of record NW_007233066.1, read on the forward strand.
CTCTTCCTTCCAAAGTGTTAGTTTAATCTCTTTGGTTTTCTTGGATAACGTAGTATATATCACTTTCTGTTGAATTTGAAGCATATTATCAGCATTTCATGCCATGTATCAGAATGCAAGAGTATTTTCCCATTACATAATGTTATTTATAGACCAAGGAAGAGGCTCTCACAGCCTCAGTAGAGAGGAGATAATAGGTTTTATCCATCCTTTCTGTATATTTCATCATAAATTATTTTAGGACACACCTCTTCAGTGCATAGCTGCTCTTAATTGGATCAGCATTATCATAGAAATAACAATTCTTTTTCTTTTTAATGTTACCACCAGCCGCAAAATATCCATTTCCCTATAATTGATTTTCAAGTTTATTTAAAATGCTCCATGAGGCATAGCCTATTGAAATGACTCATCACGTTTTGGGGAATACTTGAGGGAATAAAGCTATTTTTGAATGATTTCGTCATATTAAATGTAGAATAGAAGCATAGTCCCTTGAAATTTATTTTAAAATAATTAATGCTACACAGTTTTTATTTTTTTTCCGATTTAAAAAGTATTGCTCTTTATAACAATATGAGTAGTTATTCCCAAAAACATCAATGAGAAGGCTACATGAAATAAATACTGACCTAGGCTTTAGGAATTTACAATAAATGGAAACTTGAGTTCTCAAGAACACCTCAAAGCAACTCAGTAGATATCTATATTATCGTACAATTACACAGAGGTTGAAAAGATTCAGGATACTGATGCTTTCCTCTAAGATGTCTAAGAAAATTCTGATTCCACTATTCTTTGGGCAAAGAACTTACAGTCCATTTTGGAAAGTTAACATCTAGCTGCAAAGTTATAATTCAATGAATTTATTTCCTAGAAATACTATGTAGCGCTAATAGTTGAATTCCATGTCATTAACTTCATATAGAGGCATGCAATTTGCAATTTGCACTCTATTTTCATCAGTAAAATCGCGTTTTATGATTACAGAAAATCTGCTCTTTGGAGCCAGGGTAGTGAGGTTTACAGACTGCATATTTCAATTCTTCTTATCCCTTTTGTGTACCTAAATTACCTCTTGGTACTTTTAAATCTGTCAAACACTTTGAAAACAACTTACTTTAAAGGAAAGAACATTAGCTTTGAAGCCTGACAAAACTGGATTAAAATCTTCATTTTTATTTTCTAAATAATTTAGCAAATCATATAATTTTCTTCGTCCTCAGTATTCTCATCTATAAAATGAAGTGATAATACTTGGCTAACCTGGATTAAATTATATAATAAACCTCTAAAACCAAGTAAAAGTATCCCAGTCCATTAATGGCTGCCCTTTGATAGCATAATTTCCACCTGGGGACATTAAAAAAAAAAAGATAAATGAAATACCATCACACTGGGACTAGATTTGGTAGGATAGGGCTACAATAAATTGTGAGTGCTATGGTGAAATTATGAGAAAGAGTCACAAAGTGAAGTCTCAGCACTCCAGTTTGGCTGGAAGAGAACCTTTGCTTTCAGGTAGAGGGAAAAGGACCAGGAGAGCATGGGTTGGAACATTCTTGTGATGAGCCTTAAATGCCAGGCTGAGCAGAGATACTTACCTCCCTAGGCAATGGTGAGCTACTGAACGTTTTCAACTGCAGGAGTGACTTGATCCTAATTGTGCTTTAGAAGATTAGAATTGGGTTGGCCTACAAGCAAAGGAGAGCAGAGAGAATCTGGAGACTGAGAGACAGTTTTAGACATGATCGTGCCAAAGAATCTGGCAAGGATGCCATGTCAGAGCAGAGGAGGAAAATGATTATTCAGGAATGACTGGAAGGATTATAGAGGTTATTATTTGTGGTGAACAACAAGAGAATGGTTTTGGAGAAACAGTGTGAGAAGAAGCAGGAGTTTGAGTTAGAAGACAATAGAATTTATTTGGGACAAAATAGTTAAACAGTCATTTACATTTTTTTCTGAGCACTTTAATGCTTTCGGGAGGGTTTGGGATAATGAGGAAAAGGTTCTTTGTCTCAATTTATCAACTCATCTATGAATGCATAACACTTAGGAAGGCGAATGATGTTCCCATGTTCTTAGCTAATAACAAGACTATAAATTCCTGGTCCTTATGTCACGACTATATTGGATATTTACATTCCAGGGAACATCTCAGGCTGAAATACCCATCCTTATCCTGATATTTGAGACTGGTATTTGGACTTTGGAGAAGTAAATTTTTATATGATTCATCAACACGAAATCTACAGGCTTAGGGATAAAATTGTCAAAGGAACGAGTGTTAAAAGCGAAGCAGTTTGGAGTAGAACCCTCGAGGAACAGGTACGTTTAGGAAGCGAGCAAAGGAGAAACAAAGACAAAAGAGTTTAAATGATGATTAAAAGTGATTTAAAGTGAGGCAGAAATCTGTCAAGAAAAGGGACAATTTAAAAAAAAAGAAAAGTAGAGAGGCTTAAAGAATGAAGTTTGATAAAGACCATTTGGTTTGACTAGCTGATTCCTGAAGATCATTGAGAGGGTTTTATTATACTAGTGGGGGATAAAAACAAAATTAAGGCCACAGGGTAATGGATTGAAACCTGGAAACAGAATATCTACCCTGTGAGTTATAGTCACATTGATCTGAATTCAGAATTGCTGACTTTAGCCACCACGAGAGAGATTTGTATGGTCTTACAGTATAAAGAAAGAAACAATGTCACCGCTGAAATGTTGGAACCACTAATAAAAATAACCCATTTCATTTTTTTATTTTGGGGGTATTAAATTTCAAGAACATGTATAGCCCTGTAATTTAGTGTGAACTCTCTTTCATATTGTAATATTTGTGATTTATTGCACTTTTCTGGCAAATATATTTTTTATTTTACTGTTCCTTAGGATATTTATCCATTTCATACGATGTTGGTGATTAATGCACCAAAGAAATGGGTTGGCTGGTATTCAAATTTGACCATATGTATAAGCAAGAATTCTGTGACTGGACTCTTGCTTTGTAAGCCTAGAAATTCAATCCACATCCACAGTGGGTAAAATGAATTATATGAGGTAAACGCTGTAAGAGTTGAGACCATGTCTGCTTTGACTATAAACCTAGCACAGAGTCTTACATAGCAAGTGTTCGTCATAGGATGTCTGCTAACCTATAACCTATGCACAAGGTCATCATTTATTTTTTAAAACTATGATTCCTAAATTTCAGATGAAAGTTACTTTTATCCGGCAAGTTATCCAATAAAAGCAATTTATTGGAAACATTTTCTTATGGGTGTGTTAATATGCTTGGGAATCTGAATCAAAATTTAGAAAGTAAGTATAGATTTAGGTAGAATTGGATGTTCATGAGAGGAATTCATTTATAACTTATTTCTTAGGGTGGCTTCCCCTTTAATTATTGGAATTTTTATCATTCTGAAGATGAATGACTAGATTTAGAAAGGCTACATAGCATGGATTCAATTACATAAATAATATGTAATATAGATTTAGAATAACAGAATCATGATATTCATAATGTGTCCAGGCAGTTGCCAAGATTACCTGATTGGATTCAATTTCAGATGAAAAATGATAAGAATAAAAATGAAAAAGCATAGTTGTTTCCTGATTACCAACTATATTAGAACCTCTAAAGAAGCTATGTCATTATTTAAAAGTAAAACTTCAAATTGTAAACATTAAAATATCATCTGTATAAGTCCGAATGTGATTATCTGGACTTTTGATAAGGCAGGATTATGCATTTGCTCTAGACTTAATATTTGTATTTATTTTTATGGTATTCTTTTTATTCAGCCAGTAGATGTTTTATTCATACACTAACATAATACACTGATGCTTTTCAATAACTAAAAATGAGCAAATTGAATAATGTTCAATATTAGAGCTATATAGATTTATTTTTTTCTTTACAGAGCAAAATTATAGGCATTCCCTTAATTATTCTAATAATGGTGCCTTCCGTAAGAAAATTCACAGGTATTTTCTTTTGGGGAAGGGAGGGAAATTACTTTGCTTAAGAATTACATAAAGAAACTAGTATTTTGGATTTGAAATTTCTAGAAAATTGATACAATCAGTGATACGGTCAATAAGGCATGAGTTATGGTGTTGATTTAAATGTCCTCCAAGGCATACTGAGTAGAAATTTAGAAAAAACAGCAATGCAAAAATATATGAAGATATATATTTATAATTTATAAATATATTTATACATAGTTCGTGTGTGTGTGTGTGTGTGTGTGTGTGTGTGTGTGTATCTGAAACTAGGAAAGTAATTAATTGCCCTAAATCATAACAGAGAAATAATTGGAGACAATTTATAAAATGAGAAAGGAAGAAAATTGTAATGATAGTGGCAACCCAAGTAGAGAGAATATTGACTTATCAAAAGAGTAAATTAATTTAAATAGTATGAACCTGCATGTTACTTATTTTCTATGTGTCAGTGACTAATCATTCTTTTATTGTTATTCTTATTTACTCATTGTATAATGTTGGGATGGACACTGATTAAAATTCACCAAGCAAATGTGCAACATTTATGCACCATCGCAGTATGGTTTTCATATACTGTATTACACAAAGAAAACTCAAATATCTCTTTCATCCAGTTGGAGACATAAAGGGCAATTTTTTTGAGAATAAAATTTTCTGGTGTGATTTGTATGCTAGCTTTCAAACAGGTACATAAAGTTTAAAAACAGCTGGTGTTTCAGAGGACATCTGTGTTATGGCTAGAATAGACATTAAGCACTTAGTAAACAATGCTATAAAATATAAACTAGGCTTTTAAAGGATAAAAGGTTCTTCTTTGTCTTGCCAATTGCTATCATAAAATGTATCAGAGAGCAATAGCTAAAAGAAAACTTTTTAATGCATTTCAGATGTGCCTTTTTAATGTAGTTATAGCATATATTAATAACGTTGAAGAAATTAAAGGCAATGAATTATATAAATGCCCTAGTAGGAAAAGCATAAGATAGAGTTGGTTTAACTCTATATTGGTAGCTGTAAATGATAAAGGCTTATTATTAGATAATTCAGATGTGAACACAAGAAAACCGATATTCTAATTAACTACTGTTTGGGGACTACATCTTGAAATGAAGCTCATATATAGTTGACTTTGCATTTAGAACCTAGAATTTGGTAGAGTTCTGGGACATTAAACCTATTCAAATATTTGGTGAACTCTTTGTGCAGAGCTACCTTTGTTTTCTCTGAAATAGATGTTTTCCTAACTCCCCTTGAAACTAATCCTGCCTTTCTCATTCTCTGTAAATTACATCTTCTCTTATTTTCCTGAAAATGTTGATTTTCTTGATACAAAATTTCTTGATTTTCTTTGTATCTTAAGATCTATATAGCAACCTTTTTTTATCAATCTCTTTTATTTTTTCTTTTTCTTGTATTTCCGTTAAACATAAACAAATTTCCTCTTTTGACTCCTCCATTCCCTACTTCCTGCTGCCATCTATAGATCTAGGGAGAATTTCTTTCTACTCTCAGTTGCTGTGCAAGCATGATCATCTCTTATTCACCCCTAAACTCAGTGGTTGAGGACAGACTTGCACATCAGCCCATAAAACCACCTGACTTATCACAGTCACAAAAACACCTGGGGTCCTAAATGTTATGGCCCTTATTTTTCAATACTTGTCAAACTATTCTAAGAATCTGAGTATATACAAAATTTTACATCTAAGTATCTCTACATGGACCAGGTTATTGTTCAGACATAGGCTAAAAAAATCCTAAGAGCAAAACAGTTTTAAAACATTTTAAGTATTTTTTTATATAAGACACCATTCTCTCTTCTGAATTGTTGGTTCGATCAGTTGATGATCCAGGAAGATATTTTTTTCTTGACATTCTCTATGAAGTAGATGAGAATGAAATATGTCAATTTGTGAAGTTTTGTATTAGATGATCTCTACAGTAGCATTCTTAAATAGTCTTGAAATGTTCTGCATTTGTGTTTTGTGAAAAATGCACTCTTTTAGCTTCCCCTTCCCTCCCCGCAATCTTTCTGGCCTCTCTCTTAGTTTTCTTTATGGGCTTCTGATCCACTTCTTTATTTCAAGTTTGTATTCTTATCTTTCTTCTCATCTCACTTCTTCCTGGTGAATTCCATCTAATTTAGTCATTTCAATGAGAATCTGATATATGCTATTTGTGTCCCCTTAAAATTTATATGTTGGTATCTAATCTCCAATGTGTTGCTATTAGGTGGTGAAGCCTTTGAGAGGTGATTAGGTCATGAGGGTGGTGCCCTCATAAATCAAATTAATGTCCTTGTAAAGCATTAAGATAAGAGTTCTCCCCTTTCACTGTATAAGGATACAGGAAAGAAAATGTCCATTCTATAAACCAGGAAGTGAGTCCTCACCAGCACTGATTCTGACAGCACCTTGATCTTGGACTTTGCATTGTCCAGAACTGTAAGAAATAAGTTTATGTTATTTATAAGCCACTAAATTTATGGTATTTTTTAATAGCAGCTTAAGCGAATAAAGGCAGCATCCCTGTGTTAATTCTCTAGATTGAATATGCATGCCCAATGGAGCAGAGGAAATCTACGCTATTCTGCATAAAGAGATAGTATACACTCAATATGTCCTAAAACAAACCATTTATCCCGGCCCAAGCTGATTTCACCTTCTGTGTTATCTCTCATTGAATGGTGACATGTTTCTCTGTATCTTCATTAATCAGACACTAAGACTTCTCAATCCTTGTTCTTTATATATCTGGCCAATCTTTGAACTTCTTTCCATCTCTACCATTATTTTATTTCACACCTTCTTTATCTCTCATCTAGATGACTTTAAAAGCCTCCTAAATGGCCTTCCTGCCTCCAATTTTGTTTTCCTCTCCATTTTATGGGCAGAGCAGTCTGCAGATTACAATTATGATTATTTCTATTGTCATGGAATAAAATACAAGCTCTTTAGCATGGCATACAAAATCATTGATAACATGGCCTCTGTTCATTTATTGTCACGCCAGATTCACATTTCATGTGGTATTTCATGCTACTTGGACTGCTCCACACAGGTCATGGCTTGTGTTGAACCTAAGAAGTTTCATATGCAGCTCTTTTTGATGTTAATTATTCGAATTCTCCCTTTTCTACCGTCTGTATCCTATGTCTCCTTTTTCTTCAACATTTGGTTTAAGAATCTAAGCAAGGTGTTTAATCTCCCAGGCTACTGTTCCTATTCATCTTCTCCTGGTAATTCTTTGCGTGTCTGTTCAAACCAGCAATCTTCCTAACTTTCCATCCTGTGTTAGTCAGCTCAAGCTGCTTTTACAAACGACCTTTCACTGGGTGGCTTAAGCAACAGACTCTTTTTTTCTCACAGTTCTGGAGGCTGGAACATCCAAGATCAAGGTGCTGGCAGAGTCACTCTTGTTGAGGGGCCTCTTCTGTCTTGCATAGAGCATTTTTTCACTATATTCTCACAGCAGAGAAAATTCTATGGCTCTTCTTCTTCTTCTTATAAAGGCACTAAACTTGTCATGAACTCCACCTTCATGAATTCATTTAAACCTACTTTCTTCCCAGAGGTCTCACCTCTGAAGATGTGTGTTAGAGATTCAACATATGAATTTGGGGAGGGCACAGATCTTCAGTCTATAACACCTCTCACTTTCGTCATGTCCTGAAAACGCCTGTGCTGATTTTATGCCCATTATAGAACTTATTTGTCACCCATTCATTTTAACCTCCTTGTAATCAACTTTGCATCCTTACTTCTCTTCCCTAGTTCTATACAGAGTCTATTGATTGTTGGGCAGTTAATGTCTTTGACCATTCAGTATTATTTGATAACTTTTGACAAGCACTTCTCTCCTGTTCTGTTCTTCTGAGTTGTGTTCCAAGCATCTCCCTGAGTCTCTTACTAAGGTTAACCTTCCTGTTTCCTCTTGCTAAATCTCTTTTGCTTTCCTTTCTACAACCTTTTCCTTAATTTCAACTATCATGTCAATGGGAAATCCTTTTCTGTAGGTTAACTCCCTGTCAAAGGTGTTAGACTCAGTTACCACATCTTTGCCCGAATTACCTCCACACTCCAAATTTAGCATGACCAAAGTTGATGTCAAATTCTTTCTCCATCAACTAAATCCAGTTCCTAAATCACTGGCCCACTTTTGTGAACACAGACAAGTTACTTATCCTCTCAAGGCCTCTGTCTCCTTATCTGTACAATGGCAATTACAAAATACCTACCTTCAAAGACTGTTGGAAGAATTAAAGAGTCACTATATGCGACATATTTAGAACAAGTGCCCCAAAAGAGTAGACAGTGATGATGGTATGAGCATTTGAGTTATTTTAAGCTTTTATTTATTTACTGCTTTTAAGTGTAACACTGTTTTGTCACTGGCTTAAATAGTCAATTCTTATTAACATCACTCTTCTTCATTTTATTCTCTTTGTCAAAATCCTAGGTCTGGTCTCATTATTCTTTATTTCATTACTTTTCTATTAATGAACTTAACTTGTCTCTTTGCATTTTACTTTTAATTTTCTGCCAGACCTGTCTAACTTATCTGTTTTATGTTTCTTATACTTTAATACACCGATTCTAGGTTGACTATAAAGTTGCTACCTTGCTAACATATTGCTTATACATTTTTTTTTGGTATAACTAAATAAATATTTATTGGCTTCAATTTTCTCTACCAAGTGTGAGTTTCATGGTTTAACTACAATCACTCCTTTGCCCTCACACTTGCTACTTTTATTAACCACAAATGTACTATTATAATGTCAACACTTAACATAAAATAAGTACAAGGAAAAAAATGTTGGCAGTATTTATTATTACCTATATTAAGCATTGGTTGTAATGGATGTCTAACAGAAAAAAAATATTCTTAGTTTATCCCCATATGCTATTTAATATCTCCCAGATGACAGCATGCCTTTGAGAGGAAAAGAGAGGAAGAGAGGGAGAGAATGAGAGATAACTAAACTTTAATGAAAGGAGAACATAAATAAGACATATTTTCCTGAGAAAAAGGAAGTTACCAAAAATGTATTGAATAAGCATTAAAAGTGCTAAATTTTTATAGTTAGATTCTGTGAATATCCATAACATATGAGCACCCCTGAGAGACTAGATTTTAAATGAACAATCAATTATTGTGACGTTCTTAACATTTTGTTTTACTTATTTATTTTTAAGATTTAAGAGATTGCACTCTTTATTGGTATACCTTTAGGCAGCAAGTAAAGTAAAATATACCATATGCCAAACATACATTTCCAGAAACTATCAGAAACTCATAACTTAGGGCTAAGAGTTTTATTAGGCTGTGGGGTTTTTTCCTCTCTCCTGTGGATACAAAGTTAATTTTAGAATGAAAATAAAAAAACTACATTGTTTTCTTAACTTCTTAACCTGTTAAATCCACTGAGTTAGCCACCATTCTAGCAAATGGAGACCATCTTGAGAACCTGAAACTCAGAGAATAAAGAGTTCCGGGTGCCTCTTAGAAGCTATTAGAGAGAACCCATGCCCAAGGAGATATAGACAGTATTTTTCTGCTTGTCTGGGAAACCTTTGCTGAGTCAGTGGCCTTTAGTCATCTGACTCAAGGCTGCCTTAACCTGGCTTTTTCAGACCTTGCCCTCTAAACTCTAATTAATTCTCATGCTAGCTACCGCCTTTGAAACTGGTCTTCCTTTAGCCTGACTTCAATTATAATTCTTGCCCCTCCTCTGCCTCACAGGCATGGCCATGGCCAGCTGTTTGGTTCTCCAAACATGTTCTCAGTAATAAATTCCTTATAATTCTACATTCTATGACCTTCTTTTCTTCTTCTTCTTTTTTTTTTCCCTGAGCTGGAGTAAGGAAGTAGACCAACAAGGGTGACTACTTTATATAAGTTAAATTAATTAACATGTTTAATTGCCAAATATCTCTTGATCTTCCCTTGCCTAATCTCATAAAGTAGATGCCCCTTTCTTACTTTTGAACTTGAGGAGACCTAAATGTAGCATCGATAAACAATTTGCCTCTGTCTATACAGTTAGTAAGTTGCACAAATGAGAGTCAGTCCACACCTATATGAGATTTCCATCATATTTTTCGGCCTCTGGTGACAGATATGTAAAACTCAGTGTTAGAAAGAATAAACATTTAGAAGGAGAATCTGAACGGTAGGACAGCAATGTGAAAAATGTCCTGTGCTGTCTTCTATAATTGTCGGTGCTCTGTAAGCCCGTTAGTCTCTTTCTATTATTGTATTAGACAATATAAGCATATATATAAGCATAGGTCCAGCAAATATACTTGCCATAGAAACTGTCAGTATTGAAATAGCTAATGAGTGTCTGTGATTTTCTTTCTCCTCTCTTTTTTTTTTTTTTTTTTTTTTTGAGTCAGAATCTCACTCTGTTACCCAGGCTGGAGTGCAGTGGTATGCTCACAGCCACCACAGCCTCTATCTGCTGGGCTCAGGTGATCCTTCCACATCAGCCTTCTAAGTTGCTGTAACCACGGCATGTGCCACCACGCCCAGCTAATTTTTTGACTTATTGTAGAGGCGAGGTCTCACCAAGTTGCCCAGACTGGTGTCGAACCCCAGGGCTCAGGAAATCCTCTCACTTTGACCTCCCAAAGTGCTGGGATTACAGGCTTGAGCCACTGCGCCTGGCTGTGATTTTCTTAGTGATGACATTGATTGGCTGATTCTTTCTACCAGTCTTCCCAGAGCATGAAGTTCATTCTTTTGATCTGTAATCACTAGGATCATAACATTTCTTTCTCTTTTGTAAAGGCAGGCATAACAGCGGCTTGGTTCCTGTTCCTGGGGACTCTGAGTTATTGAAAACAGTTGATGAATGCACTTATAATCCAATTCTCAAATGCCCTGGAATATATTACCAGGTGCTGCTAAATTGGACTACATAGACAGATGTTCATTTAAATAGCTCTTCTCCCATTATTTCAATAGAATTTGTTTTTAGCTGTGCATTCCTATTTATCTGATAAGATGCATTTTCTTAGATTTCATTTTTTTGTTGTTGTTATGTCTAACAGGAATTCCTTTCTCCATATTATGAGTTTCTTTTTAGACCCAGACTTTTATTTTGTATTTTCTCCCTAATAAAAATAATGATAATGATAACACTAATACATACACAATTTTTTTAATGTGGTAGACATTGTGTTAAGTTTTTTGTATAGGTCAGTCTATTAGAGTCTCCCAGTAACCCTATAGAGTAGATGCTATCCTTGTCCTCATTTTATGTTTGAGGAATCTCAGAGACAAAAAGCTGTTTTCTTTTTTTTGTCCTATGTCATAGCTTGAAAATGGCAGTGTCAGATTCTAACAGGAAGTCTGAGTCTAGAACTTTCATTCTCCACCATTATGCTATTCTGTTCAGATTTTTCTTGTTCAAAGTCCAACTTGATGCAAAGAATGTAGTTGAGTCCAGTTCAATTCCGCCCAGTTCAATTTCAGTTGCACAGTTCAATTTCAGTTCATTCGACATTGAATGGAATGAAATCGAACATAGTTGACCTGAATGCATTTCAGTTCAATGAACACATATTAAGGAAAATAATGTTAAAGTTATTAAGAAGCCAGTTTTATACCATAACGCGCTTGTCTTATATATCTAGTTAACCTAAGTGATGTTTTTCTTTTCCCCTTTAGCTTCCTACAGGCTTCCAGTTTAAATATTTTTGCTTACATGTGACCTTTTGTTAACATATTTTTCTAAAATTTAGTGGTATTTTTACTTGTGATTGTTCATTTTTAAAATGCATGGCATGTTTCTATACCATAGTGCACAAATTAGCAGATGTGGGCCTTAATGGTCAGTTGTCTACTGTAGTCTTTTTCTTATTCTTTGTAGACTCTTTACTCACTCAATTAAGCAAATTAACCTACATTACTGAATCTGGATAGCCAGAGATTTGGCACCCTTGGGGACATTTCTCAATGTCTGAGGACAGTTTTTATTGTAACAACTTGGGAAGTTAACGGAACTGGTTGATACTGGGTAGAGACCAAGTGTGCTGTTAAATGTCCTTCGATGCACAGGATAGCACCTGCAGTAAAAGATTAAACAACTCAAAAAATGTCAGCAGTGCCAAGATTAAGAAATTCCAAGTCCTAGATGACACCTAGTCCTGGGGACTTTATGTCAGCATGAAAATTAGATATGGATAGTGCATTCTTCCCTTTAGGCAAATGATGGTGGTTTGATTGACTTTTTTTTCTTTACCTCAAAACAATTCCCCTTTCCTCCCCCAAAAATCCCTCCCCCCGATGCTTATCAGTATTTTACTTTATTTTGTTTTTTCAAACAAAGTTCATTGAGAAAGTAAATTAGAGAGAGAGATTCGCCTCCCCAAGGTAGGGGAGGGGGCCAAAGCAAAGAAAACATGGCGACCATAGCTCAAAGGACACGTTTGCTTTCTTTCCTTTTAACACAAAAATGTGTTAATGATGACAGTATCTGACACAAACTCTATGAAATTTTTGACCAAAAATGTGCTTAGTTTACAATACTCTTACCATGCTGTTGATGTTGTTTGCTAAAGTAAATATCCAAACTTCATTCATTTATCAAAATTTGGGTATTCTATAATGCAAACAAACATTTATCTAGTATCTTAATTTCCAGTTCCTTTAGATGTAGTCTTTTGTCATCAGGAACAAGTTCCTGGCTGCTATGAAATTGAGTTTGCTTTTTTCAAAGTTTGAGCACAATTGTCATTTAGTAAAATAAGCATGGCTCTATTATTTCTTAATGTCTTCCTTAACAAGTATAAGATTAGACTCCATGTCACAAACTCCCACTGGGCAGCACTTAAGAAATGAGTAATATTTCTGTCTGCTTAAGTCGAGTAATCCCAAATGTAAGTCATTTACAGGAAGGCGTCAGGGACTGTGGCAATAGACATATTGCAAGATGTCACTGGAAATCAGCATCTCCCCACATGTTTGATCAAGAGCCAGATGGAAGCTTTTATCACATTTATTTAATCTGAAATACACATAGTAATTACACTGGACCTTTGATTCAAACCCTTATTAGTGTCTCAAGAGAAGTCAGGAAATGAGTTTGTCAGTGGCAAACTGATGTAGCCATGACCCTCTGGGTGGAATTTAAATATTTCACTGCCTCGGCTGGAGTACAGCTACAAATCACATTATACCTCCAGAAAGTGAGGGGAAATAAAAGCTCAGTTAACTTGTATGAGACGAGTAAGAGAATCTGCTCAAAATCTTTTTATGCTGTTTTCCATTCATGCTACTCCAGAATAACTTCCTCCTATGATTGATAGATGAATCAAGTACAATATAAATTATAAGGCCAGTGTCTCATAAAATAAAACTAAGCAAAACATCAACAAAGGTACATTGAAGTGAAATACTCCTATATTTCTTGTCCCAATGTTGGGGGCCCAGACATCTACTATACTTAGATTTGGTGGAAGTGAACATATAAGGGGATTTCTTTGGTTAAGTGATTTTTTAAAAAAAATAACCAATATCACAATGACTACTTTTCAAAATTTTCCTGTTAGACAAATGCTGGATAGCGAAAGTTTATTTATTGTTGGATATTTATATTCTAACTCTTCAATGAAAATATTTTTACACAATACTGAAACTTGTATTAAAAAACATTAAAAAAACATACATGCTGGGCTCGGTGGCTCAGCCTTTTAATCCCATGCCTTTGGGAGGCTGAGGTGAGTGGATTGCCTGAGCCCACAGGTTCGAGACCCGCCTGGGCGGTGAGACCTTATCTTTACAATAAATCAAAAAATCAGCCAGGCGTGGTAGCACATGCCTGTAATTCCGGCTACTTGGAAGGCTGAGGCGGAAGGATCGCTGGAGCCCCGCAAGTCGAGGCTGCAGTGGCCGGGAGTGGCCACTGCACTCCAGTCTGGGCGACAGAGTGAGACTCCAACTCAAAACAAAAACAAAAATTAAAATAACATGCCAGTGAAAGTAGACAAAGATTATCTCTGGACCAGGACAATGGAAGTAACAGAAGAATTCAACTTCATATTAAATTTTTTTTTAACATTTGGAAATTTGTGTTACAATGATGTCTTTGCTTTTTCTAAGTTAGAAAAAGGAATATGTATGTATTTATATGTTTAAGCATATATATATACATGCATATTTTAATTTTTTTACTCATGTATATACAACAAATATATATATAAAATACTAGCTGAAAGTGTTTATAGAACATATGGAATTTCTATGATATATTGTTGATGTTTTATGAGAAAAAATAGAAATTAAGACTATTTGGGGTTTTTGTTTGGGGGGAGTTTTTGTTTGCTTTTTTGTTGCTATTTATGTATGTATTTATTTTTGAGCTAGGGTCTTTTTGTATAGCCCAGGCTGGAGTGCAATGGAACCATCATAGCTCACCGCAGACTCAAACACCGGGGCTCAAGCAATCCTCTCACTTCACTCTCCCAAGCAGTTATAGCTAAGGGTGCTCTGTCATGCTCTTGTCATTTTAAAGAATTTTTTTAAATAGAGTCTTCCTATATTGTCCAGGCTGGTCACAAACTCCTGATCTCAAGTGACCCTCTTGTCTCAGCTTCCCAAAGCACTGGGATTATAGGCATAAGTCATTTCACCTGGCCTAAATTAAGACTATTACTAGAAAATAAAATATAACGCATTTCTATTAGTATAGGGGACATAATTAATGAAAATATTTAATTGAATGTCATACATATTCTAAACTCACTTCAAAAACTTTATTTCCCTATCAAACTCTATTTAATGACTATTTTTTGTCCTAATAAACTTGCTTAAGATTTTATTCCATTAAATTAAAGTCTATTAAAATGTAAATGCTAATTAAAAAGCATAAATTATTCTATCAGTAATTTATTTATTATATTAAGCCAATATGATAACTACTACAGCTATTTTGTGGTTGTGGTTGTCTTTCATAATTGAATTGACAACATTCTTAAGTTTGATGATCTCTTTACTTCCATAGAAATCACTACTATTATCTCAAATGACTTAAAAAGTATAAATTGTATAAATGAGGATAACACAAATATTATAATCATAACATCTAATCAATGCTGTATAACATGTTAAGAACGTTCCACAGAAGTTACCATTTCATCTTCACAATGATTCTATAAGACAGATGAGCAGTGAGGACAACATTTTACAGAAGGTAAATCAAGTCTCAGTGAGATTAAATATATTATTTAAAGTCACACAATTCGTATTTGGTTGATTCCAGTTTGAGCCTCTCTGACTATAAGAGAAGATTAAATTGAACCTAGCATTCATTTACAGCCACTGTCACATTTTTATTTTCAGTCTTTCCCATAAAAGGCACATTTTTAAATTCTTCTTAGGTAAAGAATTGTTTTAAGCCTCATTTTGTTTTTTTCCTGTTTTGTACTTTTCCCCCTTTTGTACAACAGCAAAAGCCTTACAGGCAATGTAGTATTTAAAATGTCTTTCATACGTAAAGTTTAAAAAAAAAAGTGATTCAGGAACACAATAGAGAACCAGATCAACATTTCTGGTCCTAGCTTTCTGTTATTTTGTTGATAACAAAATAATGTTGATTTATTCTGAAATACACATGGTAACTACATTGGATCTTTGATTCAAGCCTTTATTAGTGTCTCCAGAGAAGTCAGGAAGTGAGTTTGTCAGTGGCAAACGGATGTAGTTGTGACCCTCTGGGTGGAATTTACATCTTTCACTGACTCGGCTGGAACATAGCTACAACTCACATTGTACCTCCCAGAAAGTGAGAGGGAGTGCGAGCTTAGTGAACTTGTATGAGAGGAGTAAGAGGTTCTGCAAGACATTTTGAATTCTTGGTAAATGACAGATTTTAGGAGAAAATGCAGAAAAGGGTAGTTGGTGTAAAGGTAGGCAAAAAGAAAAGAAAGGAACTAAGTATACATTCCATTTACTATAGAAAGAAACAATTGTGATAAGTTTTGAAGGATGATTATACTGACAAAAACCTTTCAGTCACCACTAGAATATGATTTAAGTTGTTTATTGAAGGATGTCTCTGAAGGACACACTACCGTCCCCTAAACTTTATTTGTATTGTTTAAGTGGAGGAAAGATATAAGGCTCTATCATCAAAATTCTGGGACATCCTTAGATATTAGGTAGTGATGTGAAAAATTTTAGAATGTTGCTTTTGACCATTAGACATAGTTTAGAATATAGCATGCGAGTATATTCCAGTTAAATTTTTCTTCGATTTGGTTGAAAAGATCCTAGTGAATATATCTCAGAGCTCAAGTGCTATGTTAGGCTGAATAATTATATTTTATCCACAACAGGAATTTGACCCTGTGTTGCTTAACAATGGTATAGGACAAAATTTTACATATAGCTCATATTAATTTGTAAGGGAAAAATTATTTTACAGGTATATCTGCCACTTATTAATATTTAAATCAATTTCCCTGGAAGAATTTCTTATAGACTTGGTTAGCTACATTTTGCACTCTTATATCTTTAATTTTAAAAAAAACACAGTCCATTAATTCATGAAGTATGTGAATTTCCTATATGCTTAAATAGAAAGCATTGTCGTAACTAGAGCATAATATGTTTCTTACAAACTGTCCTTTCCTTTGGTTTGCAGACAATAGAGTTTGCTTCATACTCACAAACATGCATACAACTACTTCTGCCATTATATTCGGTGTCTAAATCCATGACTATCTGGACATTAAACTCTTCATGGTTAGAATTTAGCAGCTCCTGATAGATATTCAAAAAATGAGTTATATAAATGGAATCAGCTCACCAAAAGTTAACCACATTGGAATTTTACACCAATATTTTCTTCAGAATTCATATTGTAAGAAACCACTAAACTTGATAATGCCTTCTTCCAAACTTCTTATTATAGTTCAGTAAATGAATCTGCTTTATATATCAAAAAATAAGTGGCATTCTGAATTGGTTTCTATGATATATTGCCTGTGATGACCTAATGCATTATGATAATCAATTAAACTGAGTGGATTTTTCTTGTAAGTCAATTATTTGAATGGTAAACATATTTTTACATTACCATTTTCATCTAAATAGATTTCTCTTTATGAACTTGCCAAAAATCTATCCACCATTTATAGGTTCTAGATTGTGGGGTGAAGAAGAAACTCAGTGAGAGTCTTTGACTCTTCTATTCTAATCTGCCCAAGGAACAGTCTCAGAAAGAACACAACACAGAGAGACCATAGCATCTCATGAAAAGAATCCCCTCCAAACCTGGGACAGTTGTTTACAGGAATATTTGTGTTCAGGCATCCATAAGTCAAGCATTTATTTTTAATACACATTAACTGTGGCATATCCTCTTGATAGCCACTTTCCTCTTATGAAAACTCTGTCATTTTGGTCTAATTCAGCTTGGGTCATGTGCATTTTTCAGTTTGGAGTTTGGATGTTAATGTATAATAATGAAAACATTTATTACATATTTAATTTAAAAATCTAAATTTGTTATGAATATAGTAACCATAGTTTAAGATTGACTTAGGGATAAAATGAGTTGATACTTGTTTCATAAAGTTTACCAAAGTAATAAAGAGTACGCTTTTAATGAATATTAACCATTATTATCATTTATGAGACAAGTGTTGATCTAAGACTTTTGTATGTGTTACCTTATCTAATCTACACAAGAGTTCTATCTGACGTCTATTATTATTATTCTGTTTAATCTATGTGTATACCAAAGCAGAGAGTGTTTAAGTAATTAATATAATGACCATATAACCAGTATATAAAGGACTAGTAAGGGGAAAATGGGACTGATTTACTCTCTAACTGAACATAATTTCATGGATTAAAAAAAATCAGATAAAATTTATTTAAGCTTAAGATTTGAACACTTAAACGCATGCACAAGTCTTCTCCATCAGTTGTTATATGATAGCTTCTCCTTAGTACAGTGGGTGTCAAAAAAAATGTATATACATTCTAAGAAAGGAAAAACCTGTAGTAAAATTGTAATATTCCCATTCAGGTATTAACCAGACCCGACCCAGCTCATCTTCTGAGATCAGATGAAATCAGGCACATGCAGGGTGTTATGGTCACACACGAATTGTAATACTCAAAATATACCAACAACAAAAGATGAATACAAGTCATGTTTGATTTCTGCAATTACACACTGTTACCGTAATTCAGCTCAACTTCAAAAAAGTAATACATAGATAACATCTCTTAAAATGTGCATACATTTTTTTTGGCACTCCAGATAGTATATGCAAAGGACATTTGCATTATATTATAAATATATTCA
Organism: Carlito syrichta; assembly: GCF_000164805.1. Lineage (NCBI taxonomy): Eukaryota > Metazoa > Chordata > Mammalia > Primates > Tarsiidae > Carlito > Carlito syrichta. The sequence continues at coordinate 119,692 of NW_007233066.1, forward strand.
TTACTGTAACTGAGGAACTGGCTCAATAATCATTTGTAGTGGTTTTTAAAACTCATAAACATAGTTAATATGACGTATAAATATCGCCAGAATAATCAGTTCAAAAAATAATGTACAATTTGACTAAACTACTAGTGCCATAGTAGAGCTATTTTAGAGCTGACAGGTTTTTTAAAAATATATTTTAATAGAAATGGTGTTGTATTTCTAGTGTATTGGCCCATAAAAACAAATATGTTTCTAACGAGAAATATTTATTTACCATTTCAATGTTTATTTTTTTATCAAAATAATTTCTACATATGGACAGCTATTACAAACAATTGGTATAGTCTAACTTTGTTAAAATAATGTGGAGTGCTATGAATGTGCTCATTATCAAAAATTTATTCTTTATTATATTTAAGTATAAAATAAATATGTTCTATTGTTTCTTCTGAAAGTATACTTAATTTAATTATAATGAATTTATATATTTTTAAGTTCGGTTTAAGAAGAAATGTACTTAAATCTAGACTTTACTCTCATGCAAAAATCATTGCATACAATTTATTTAACCTCCATTCTGCTTAAAAATACCTTAATTTATCTTCTTAGATTTTCACAGAATACATTGCCAAAATAGACATATGGCAATATCATATATGAGCCATTTATCTTCCTTCTTAATGGTTGTTCCTATTTATTTATTTTATGTGTGTAGACTGAGAACAGTGATGTGTGAAGAGTTAGGTGTTTTTGACATTGAAGACAGAACAGTTCCAAGTTAGAAAGACATTAGGCAACAAAATAAAGAAAATTGCAATTTGTACAGATCACATAAAAATAAATTAGTATAGAATGAATTTGGGTATCTTTTTTTTTTTTTTTTTTTTTG